>NW_025228570.1:10903-13612 GCF_018294505.1 Triticum aestivum | reverse complement strand
TTGTTGAGAACTTCTCCAAAGTAGCCAAACCCCTCACGGAACTTCTCAAGAAAGATAAAAAGTTCGAGTGGTCCCCACAGTGTGAGTACAGCTTTCAGGAACTGAAAAGACGCCTGACTTCTGCCCCCATACTTGTGCCACCGGATTTCACTAAAGACTTTATTATCTACTGCGACGCCTCACGACAGGGACTAGGTTGCATTCTTATGCAGGATCGTCATGTGATTGCCTATGCATCTCGACAGTTGCATCCACATGAGGAGAATTATCCTACACATGATCTAGAGCTTGCAGCCGTAGTCTATGCACTCAAGACCTGGCGACATTACCTCCTTGGTAAACGTTGCGAGATCTACACCGATCACCAGAGTCTCAAGTATATCTTCACCCAACCAGATCTGAACCTTAGGCAAAGACGTTGGTTGGAGTTGATCACAGATTATGATCTAGGGATTACCTACACCCCAGGCAAAGCCAATGTCATGGCTGATGCTCTAAGCCGTAAATCCTATTGCAACAATCTCATGTTGCAGCAAGGCCAACCACTTCTCCATGAGGAATTCTGTAAGCTTAACCTTCACATTGCTCCTCGCGGATTCCTTTCTACCCTGGTGGCGAAACCTGATCTTGAAGATCGGATTATCGCTGCTCAAAAGCAAGACACAGGAATTTCTCGGATCAAGAGAAACATTAAGAAGGGAGTTGGTGGATGTTTCTCTATGGATGATCGTGGAGTTGTTTTCTTTGAGAATCGCTTGGTGGTTCCTAAGAATCAACATCTGCGACAATTGATCCTTAAGGAGGCGCATGAATCTCCTCTCACGATTCATCCCGGCAGTACTAAGATGTATCAGGACCTACGCCAGAGGTTCTGGTGGACTAGGATGAAGAGAGAAATCGCTGAGTTCATTGCTAAATGTGACGTTTGTCGTCGCGTTAAGGCAGAGCATCAAAGACCTGCTGGCACCCTTCAGCCTTTAGCTATTCCTGAATGGAAATGGGATAAAGTTAGTATGGACTTCATCACCGGTTTTCCCAAGACCAAGAGAGGGAATAACGCTATCTTCGTAGTCGTTGATCGTCTTTCCAAAGTGGCTCACTTCCTCCCTGTTCGAGAGAGTATCACTGCTAGTCAGCTTGCTGACTTATATATTTCTCGAATAGTGTCACTCCATGGTGTTCCACTAGAGATCAATTCAGACCGTGGCAGCCTTTTCACTTCTCATTTCTGGGAGAGTTTCCAAACTGCCATGGGAACCCATCTTTCCTTCAGTACCGCTTTCCACCCTCAGTCGAGTGGTCAGGTGGAACGGGTCAATCAAATTCTCGAAGACATGCTCAGAGCTTGCGTTATCTCATTCGGTATGGATTGGGAGAAATGTCTTCCTTTCGCCGAGTTTGCCTATAACAATAGCTACCAATCCAGCCTCAAGCAAGCTCCTTTTGAGGTTCTCTATGGACGAAGATGTCGAACACCTTTGAACTGGTCAGAAACCGGTGAAAGACAATTCTTTGGACCGGATATGATCCAGGAGGCAGAAGAGCAAGTTCGCATCATCCGTGAGAATTTGAAAACAGCCCAGTCTCGTCAGAAAAGCCAGTATGATCGTCATCATAAGGATATGACTTATGAAATTGGCGACCAAGCTTACCTTCGGGTTACTCCTTTGAAGGGTACCCATCGTTTCGGTATCAAGGGCAAGTTGGCTCCTCGTTACATTGGTCCCTTTCGCATTCTCGCTAAACGAGGAGAGGTTGCCTACCAGTTGGAACTACCCCCACATCTTTCTCGAGTTCATGATGTCTTCCACGTCTCTCAACTCAGGCGTTGCTTCTCGGATCCTATTCGTGGAGTGGACCACGAAACGCTTGATCTCCAAGATAACCTCACATATCGAGAGTACCCGGTTCGCATTCTTGATCAAGCAGAGCGTGTTACCCGACGTCAGAACATCAAGTTTCTCAAAGTTCAGTGGTCTCATCATTCCGAGAGAGAGGCTACTTGGGAGCGAGAAGATCGTCTCCGACTGGAGTACCCCGCTTTCTTTCCGTCGACCCCTGAATCTCGAGACGAGATTCTGTCAAGTGGGGGCGAGTTGTCACATCCCTAGTCTGGTATGACTTAGACTAGCTAGCTATTTGTGCATCATATTTAAATTTCATTTAAATTTGAAATGAGGATTGGTGGAAACCTCAGAATCATTTTTTGAAAATGACCCAAATAAAAATTTCTCCAAAAGGGTCCAAGAAAATGCTCATGTTGCCCTCTGAAAATATTGGACAGAGATAAAAATCAAAACAATATTTTTAGGAGCTCATGGACATTTATTTTGGCCATTTGGATTAATTCGATAAATATTTGCATTGGAAATATATTTCTATATATATGAAATATGGTCCAAAAGTTATGCCAATTATAAAAGAGCTCTGGAATAATACCATTAGCCCCTACAAAAATTGGCATAATAAAATTAAATGATTTAATATATTTATTAAATCAAACAAATGTCAGAAAATTAGAAAAGAAAACAGAAAAGGGGAGAGAGACTTACCTGGGCCACTTACCTGGCCCATCTCCAGCTGGCGGCCCAGCCCACCCCCGCTGCTTTCTGTCGTCTCCCTCCTCGGACAGAAGGACGAGGGCGTGTGCCCGACGCTCGCCGGCACGCGCGCGCGCCACCTCCCCCCTGTTGGCCACCTCCTGCTTCC
>NW_025228570.1:8013-10893 GCF_018294505.1 Triticum aestivum | reverse complement strand
GCCACCCCCTCGCCCCTCGGTTGTGCCCACGAGCTTCGCGACGTCGTCCTCGACCCCCTCACTGAACCACGCCCCGCCGGAAGCCCTGCAGCGTCGACTTCGAGCTCTTCTTCAACCTTCGGCCGCCGGTGACCTCGTCTTCGATTCGCGCCGTCTAGGTCGTCCCCAGGCCCACTGAGCTGCGCTTCGACCTCCTAGTGAGCTCCTCCATCGTTTCCCCCTAACCCCACGGCCTAGCGCTCGTTGTAGCACCACTTCCCATGATGCCCGAAGCACACCGCCGCACGGACTCGTCGCCGACGAGGCTCCGGTGGCCAATCGGCCCCGTGCATATGCCCGTTGGCTTTGTGGGAGCCTGCAGAACGCGTAGTTGCTACCCGTTGATCCTCCCGTGCACGGTGGCGCCGTTTTCATCGGCGCCCGAACTCCGGCGACCGCCAAAGTTGTCGCCGGCGACGTCTCCGGCCACCCCGAGCTCAAACATCACCACCAAGAGCTGCGGTTCGTTCCCAGGAGCTCGTAGATGCTCTCCGCCTCCCGTTTGGTGGCCGTAACGTGCAAATGCACTTCCTCCGCCGCGCTCGGCCTCGCCGACAGCTAAACGCCGGCGAGTTGACCGGGTTTGACCCCCCAGGGTCGCTGACCAGTGGGCCCGACCCCCCCTAACCTTTTAATTAAATTAATTAACCCCTGTTAACCCCCCTGTCACTGACGTGTGGGTCCCACACGTCAGGTTTGACCGGACCAGCCCAGTTGACCGCTGACGTCGTGCTGACGTCATGCTGACGCAATTATATATTTTCTGGAATTAAAATAATTCAGAAAATCCAGAAAATGATTTAAACTTCAAAAATTCATAACAATTCAACCGTAGCTCAGATTTAAATAATTTATATATGAAAAATTATCAGAAAAATACAATCTTTCCATCTGTACTAGTTTCATGCATGAAAAACCAACTTATACATGCTGAATATGGGAAAACACATTAGGGCATATATAAGAGACTTAATTTAGAAATGCATTTGAACCTTTGGTTCAAAAGGACTTCAAACCAAATGTTTACTAGATGCATTATCTCAAACAGCATCACATCTACATGCCATGTTCATGCATCATATTGTTGCATATGATTGTGTTTTGATTGCCGGCACCGTTCCTTCTCGATAGGTCCTGCTCCGGAGACGTTCCAGAGTACCTGTCTGTGAAGCAGTGCCTCCCTTGTTGATTTACCAGGCAAGCAAACCCCCTTGTTCATTTCGATAAAACCCTACTCTCTCGCTCCTGCTCTCAGTTATTGCATTAGGACAACAACGGTTCATCTGCTACTTTGTGCTGCGGTAGTTGAACCCATTCCTCTGCATGACCTGTCATTGCCACAGTAAATAGTTGAAACCCACTAGCATGTGTAGGAGTTGATTGAAGCCACTGATGTGTTCCTACCATGCTATGCCTGCTATTGCTTAGAGTTGTGTCAGGTCTGATTCATTGGGAATGAATTGGAGTGTCACGATACGTTCTGATGCTGAGAGTGAGGTGTGTGAACACGATTTGGTAAAGGTAGCGGTGAGAGGCCATGTAGGAGTACATGGTGGGTTGTCTCACTGGAACCATCCTTAAGCCCTGAGTTCTGTGTATGTTGTCCAATGACTCGATACTACCACACATTGGGCTCCGGGCGCTCCAAGCCCTCTCGACTTATTAACCAACTTGATCTCTGTCCAGGAGTCGCAACTAGTTTCTGGTGTTTGTAGGTAGTGCTATTTTTCTACCAAGTGGCACCCGGCAGGGTGGGCTTGGGACAGACTAGGCACACGTGGCCTGGTGTACCGAGTGGCACCCGGTTGGTGGGCTCGGGAACCCTGCTCACATCGTTTGGGGCCGTGAGCGACACCCCGGCCGGATCTCCTTGCGGATGGAACCCGAATAGGCGATAAACCTGGACTAGAGTCTTGTGTGGTTAGTCAGGTCGTGGCCGACACCCTCGCCAGGCTTCCGCTTGAAGGTTGCCGAGATACATGACGTGTACATGGCGGTAAGTGGCGAGAGCGTGTGTGAAGAGGTACACCCCTGCAGGGTTAACATGATCTATTCGAATAGCCGGGTCCGCGGTTATGGACTTCTTGGATGCTTACATGGTACATAGACAACTTGAAGTGGATACTCTAAAATGCTCAAGACAAGTGTGAGTGCTATGGATGGCCTTCTCGTAGGGAGACGGGGATGAATCCATAGTAGTGTATTGTGTGGTGATTAGTGGACTCGTGTACGTTGTTTCACCTCCAGAGTTTCTGGTAGTCGTAGAATAGGATAGCCACAGAGTCAAAGCTGGCTTGCTGCAACTAAACCCCACATTACCCTCTTGATACAAATGCATGTACGATAGGATCTGATGTAAGTCTTGCTGAGTACCTTTGTACTCATGTTGCTTTATTTATGTTTTTGCAGCTGAGACTTCGGTCTTACTAGTGTTCTCGTGGACTTCGACTAGTAGCTAGTACCTCAGCTACGATCTTGATCGGATGTTGTAGATAGTCAGGCTCTTCAGCCTTTTTCATTTGTAGATGTCTGTACCCAGACATGTAATGCTTCCGCTTGTTGCTTGATTGCTCTAACTGTTGGGTCATGTGACCCCTGTTTGTATTAAAGCTGTGATGGCTCTTCTGAGCCTTATTCTATATGATTGTTGAGTTATGCTGTGATGCCATGTTGTACAGCACATACTTGCATGTTATGCGTACGTGTAATGTGTATTGTTATGTGTGGGATCTGACTACCTAGTTGTTTATTCTTAGTAGCCTCTCTTACCGGGAAATGTCTCCTAGTGCTTCCACCGAGCCCTGGTAGCTTGCTACTGCTCCGGAACACTTAGGCAGGCCG
>NW_025228570.1:0-1734 GCF_018294505.1 Triticum aestivum | reverse complement strand
CTGGAGCGTCGCACCGGGCCCTCATACATGCGGGGTGGTGTGGTAGCATGTCCGAAGAAGCGGCACGCATCTCGGGGGCGTGGCCCCTCCTCACGGACGGCGATGACACGGTAGTAGACTTTCTGCGGTAACGATGCGGCGTGAATATTATTAAACACTCGGAACACGATAAAATCATGAGTTTTTTGCACAACGTGGGCACATGTGCTATAGGAACGATGATATTTTTTTCATAATTTTTGGTGATGGAGAAGTATCCGAAAAAATTCCTCTATGCAGATTGCCCTTCGCGCGTCTACGGCTGTGGCCGGCAGCCTACGGGGGCTAGCATGCCGCCAAATCTTGCGTAGGCAGCCTCTCACAAGTCTGGAAGTGTTGTGGCGGTTGCAAAGGCCCGGCACGCATCTCCGAGGTGTGCCCCCCATCACGGACTTCGCCGCCGCCGGCACCTGGAGTGGGCAAACGGACGCGTCGGGTCTACACGGAGGGGATCTTGCTATGGGTCTGGCCCGGTTGTTGCTCCAAAGTGTTCGTATGGGCTGACCTAACACAACCGGGCGGGGAGGTCCGCTGGTGAAAGCTCGCCTGTGCAAAGTCAAAGGGCTAGATCCCGTGGTCAAACGCTACAGGGTTTGGCGGGACGGGGGCCCTGGGGGGGGGGGTAGCAATGCCACTGGAGCATCGCACCGGGCCCTCATACATGCGGGGTGGTGTGGTGGCATGTCCTAAGAGGCGGAACGCGTCTCCGAGGCGTGGCCCCCCCTCACGGACGGCGATGACATAGTAGTAGACGTTCTGCGGTAACGATGCGGCGTGAATATTATTAAATACTCGGAGCGCGATAAAATCATGAGTTTTTTTGCACGACGTGGGTACATGTGCTATAGGAACGATGGTATTTTTTTCATAATTTTTGGTGATGGAGAAGTATCCGAAAAATTCCCTCTACGCGGATTGGCCCTTCGCGCGTCTACGGCTCTGGCCGGCGGCCTTCGGGGGCTAGCATGCCGCCAAATCTTGCGTAGGCGGCCTCTCACAAGTCTGGAAGTGTTTTGACGATTGCAAACGCCCGGCACGCGTGTCCGGGGTGTGCCCCCCCTCACGGACGGCGCCGCCGCCGACACCTGGAGGGGGGAAACGGACGCGTAGGGTCTACACGGAGGGGATCTTGCTGTCGGTCTGGCCCGGTTGTTGCTCCAAAGTGTTCCTATGGGCTGACCGAACACAACCGGGCGGGGAGGTCCGCTGGTCAAAGCCCGTTCGTGCAAAGTCAAAGGGCTAGATCCCGTGGTCAAACGCTACAGGGTTAGGCGGGACGGGGGCCCTGGGGGGTAGCAATGCCACCGGAGCATCGCACCGGGCCCTCATACATGCGCGATGGTGTGGTGGCATGTCCGAAGAGGCGGCACGCGTCTCCGAGGCGTGGCCCCCCCTCACGGATGGCGATGACACGGTAGTAGACGTTCTGCGGTAATGATGCGGCATGAATATTATTAAATACTTGGAGCGCGATAAAATCATGAGTTTTTTTGCACGATGTGGGCACATGTGCTATAGGAATGATGGTATTTTTTCATAATTTTTGGTGATGGAGAAGTATCCGAAAAATTCCCTCTACGCGGATTGCCCTTCGCGTGTCTACGGCTGTGGCCGGCGGCCTACGGGGGCTAGCATGCCGCCAAATCTTGCGTAGGCGGCCTCTCACAAGTCTGGAAGTGTTGCGACGGTTGCAAA
>NW_025228569.1:46204-47285 GCF_018294505.1 Triticum aestivum | reverse complement strand
CATCATTTTTCAATCCTTTCTGACTTCATTTGTTATTTTTCATGCATTAACTAATTATATTGAGCTATAAGACCATAAAATTGAAAAGCATTTCAAATGAACTCTGAAAAGGTTGAAAGTTGGGATGGTATCATCATTTCATCCACATAGCATGTGCAAGATAGTTGAGAGGGTTACGGCAAAAACTGGATGCACTTCGTGTACAAAATGAACGATCTCTTTCAAAGTATCAGTATTTCATACGAAAACTCGTCTGTTACAAAGGGATTTCATTTTTTAAAACTTATTTGAACTCCTGACTTTTTGTGTGTTCAAAATTCAACATTCAAAGCGACATCATCATTTTTCAATCCTTTCTGACTTCATTTGTTATTTTTCATGCATTAACTAATTATTTTGAGCTATAAGACCATAAAATTGAAAAGCATTTCAAATGAACTCTGAAAAGGTTGAAAGTTGGCATGGTATCATCATTTCATCCACATAGCATGTGCAAGATAGTTGAGAGGGTTACAGCAAAAACTGGATGCACTTCGTGTACAAAATGAACGATCTCTTTCAAAGTATCAGTATTTCATACGAAAACTCGTCTGTTACAAAGGGATTTCATTTTTGTAAACTTATTTGAACTCCTGACTTTTTCTGTGTTCAAAATTCAACATTCAAAGCGACATCATCATTTTTCAATCCTTTCTGACTTCATTTGTTATTTTTCATGCATTAACTAATTATTTTGAGCTATAAGACCATAAAATTGAAAAGCATTTCAAATGAACTCTGAAAAGGTTGAAAGTTGGCATGGTATCATCATTTCATCCACAAAGCATGTGCAAGAAAGTTGAGAGGGTTACGGCAAAAACAGGATGCACTTCGTGTACAAAACGGACAATCTCTTTCAAAGTATCAGGATTTCATACGGAAGCTCGTCTGTTACAAAGGGATTTCAATTTTTAAAACTTATTTGAACTCCTGACTTTTTGTGTGTTCAAAATGCACCATTCAAAGCCACACCATCATTTTTCAATCCTTTCTGACTTCATTTGTTATTTTTCATGCATTTACTAATTATTTTGAGCTATAA
>NW_025228569.1:41489-42379 GCF_018294505.1 Triticum aestivum | reverse complement strand
CATACGGAAGCTCGTCTGTTACAAAGGGATTTCAATTTTTAAAACTTATTTGAACTCCTGACTTTTTGTGTGTTCAAAATGCACCATTCAAAGCCACACCATCATTTTTCAATCCTTTCTGACTTCATTTGTTATTTTTCATGCATTTACTAATTATTTTGAGCTATAAGACCATAAAATTGAAAAGCATTTCAAATGAACTCTCAAAAGGTTGAAAGTTGGCATGGTATCATCATTTCATCCACATAGCATGTGCAAGATAGTTGAGAGGGTTACGGCAAAAACTGGATGCACTTCGTGTACAAAACGGACAATCTCTTTCAAAGTATCAGGATTTCATACGGAAACTCGTCTGTTATAAAGGGATTTCATTTTTTAAAACTTATTTGAACTCCTGACTTCTTGTGTGTTCAAAATGCACCATTCAAAGCCACATCATTATTTTTCAATCCTTTCTGACTTCATTTGTTATTTTTCATGCATTTACTAATTACTTTGAGCAATAAGACCATAAAATTGAAAAGCAATTCAAGTGAACTCAGAAAAGGTTGAAAGTTGGCATGGTATCATCATTTCATCCACATAGCATGTGCAAGAAAGTTGAGAGGGTTACGGCAAAAAGTGGATGCACTTCGTGTACAAAACGGACAATCTCTTTCAAAGTATCAGGATTTCATACGGAAACCCACTGTTACAAAGGGATTTCATTTTTTAAAACTTATTTGAACTCCTGACTTTTTGTGTGTTCAAAATGCACCATTCAAAGCCACATCATAATTTTTCCATCCTTTCTGACTTCATTTTTTATTTTTCATCCATTTACTAATTATATTGAGCTATAAGACCATAAAATTGAAAAGCATTTCAAATGAACTCTGAAAAGGTTGAAA
>NW_025228569.1:35339-37643 GCF_018294505.1 Triticum aestivum | reverse complement strand
TGAACTCCTGACTTTTTGTGTGTTCAAAATGCACCATTCAAAGCCACACCATCATTTTTCAATCCTTTCTGACTTCATTTGTTATTTTTCATGCATTTACTAATTATTTTGAGCTATAAGACCATAAAATTGAAAAGCATTTCAAATGAACTCTGAAAAGGTTGAAAGTTGGCACGGTATCATCATTTCATCCACATAGCATGTGCAAGAAAGTTGAGAGGGTTACGGCAAAAACTGGATGCACTTCGTGTACAAAACGGATGATCTCTTTCAAAGTATCAGGATTTCATACGAAAACTCGTCTCTTACAAATGGATTTCATTTTTTAAAACTTATTTGAACTCCTGACTTTTTGTGTGTTCAAAATTCAACATTCAAAGCCATATCATCATTTTTCAATCCTTTCTGACTTCATTTATTATTTTTCATGCATTTACTAATTATTTTGAGCTATAAGACCATAAAATTGAAAAGCATTTCAAATGAACTCTGAAAAGGTTGAAAGTTGGCATGGTATCATCATTTCATCCACATAGCATGTGCAAGATAGTTCAGAGGGTTACGGCACAAATTGGATGCACTTCGTGTACAAAATGAACGATCTCTTTAAAAGTATCAGTATTTCATACGGAAACTCGTCTGTTACAAAGAGATTTCATTTTTAAAAACTTATTTGAACTCCTGACTTTTTGTGTGTTCAAAATTCAACATTCAAAGCGACATCATCATTTTTCAATCCTTTCTGACTTCATTTGTTATTTTTCATGCATTTACTAATTATTTTGAGCTATAAGACCATAAAAATGAAAAGCATTTCAAATGAACTCTGAAAAGGTTGAAAGTTGGCATGGTATCATCATCTCATCCACATAGCATGTGCAAGATACTTGAGAGGGTTACGGCAAAAACTGGATGCACTTCGTGTACAAAACGGACAATCTCTTTCAAAGTATCAGGATTTCATACGGAAACTCGTCTGTTACAAAGGGATTTCATTTTTTTTAACTTATTTGAACTCCTGAATTTTTTTGTGTTCAAAATCCAGCATTCAAAGCCACATCATCATTTTTCAATCCTTTCTGACTTCATTTGTTATTTTTCATGCATTTACTAATTATTTTGAGCTATAAGACCCTAAAATTGGAAAGCATTTCAAATGAACTCTGAAAAGGTTGAAAGTTGGCATGGTATCATCATTTCATCCACATAGCATGTGCAAGAAAGTTGAGAGGGTTACGGCAAGAACTGGATGCACTTCGTGTACAAAACGGACGATTTCTTTCAAAGTATCAGGATTTCATATGGAAACTCGTCTGTTACAAAGGGATTTCATTTTTTAAAACTTATTTGAACTCCTGACTTTTTGTGTGTTCAAAATTCAACATTCAAAGCCACATCATCATTTTTCAATCCTTTCTGACTTCATTTGTTATTTTTCATGCATTTACTAATTATTTTGATCTATAAGACCATAAAATTGAAAAGCATTTCAAATGAACTCTGAAAAGGTTGAAAGTTGGCATTGTATCATCATTTCATCCACATAGCATGTGCAAGATAGTTGAGAGGGTTACGGCAAAAACTGGATGCACTTTGTGTACAAAACGGACAATCTCTTTCAAAGTATCAGGATTTCATACGGAAACTCGTCTCTTACAAAGGGATTTCATTTTTTATAACTTATTTGAACTCCTGACTTCTTGTGTGTTCAAAATGCACCATTCAAAGCCACATCATTATTTTTCAATCCTTTCTGACTTCATTTGTTATTTTTCATGCATTTACTAATTACTTTGAGCTATAAGACCATAAAATTGAAAAGCAATTCAAATGAACTCAGAAAAGGTTGAAAGTTGGCATGGTATCATCATTTCATCCACATAGCATGTGCAAGAAAGTTGAGAGGGTTACGGCAAAAAGTGGATGCACTTCGTGTACAAAACAGACAATCTCTTTCAAAGTATCAGGATTTCATACGGAAACCCATCTGTTACAAAGGGATTTCATTTTTTAAAACTTATTTGAACTCTGGACTTTTTGTGTGTTCAAAATTCAACATTCAAAGCCACATCATCATTTTTCAATCCTTTCTGACTTCATTTGTTATTTTTCATGCATTTACTAATTATTTTGAGCTATAAGACCATATAATTGAAAAGCATTTCAAATGAACTCTGAAAAGGTTGAAAGTTGGCATGGTATCATCATTTCATCCACATAGCATGTGCAAGATAGTTCAGAGGGTTACGGCACAAACTGGATGCACTTCGTGTACAAAATGAACGATCTCTTTCAAAGTATCAG
>NW_025228569.1:33811-35268 GCF_018294505.1 Triticum aestivum | reverse complement strand
AAACTCGTCTGTTACAAAGGGATTTCATTTTTTAAAACTTATTTGAACTCCTGACTTTTTGTGTGTTCAAAATTCAACATTCAAAGCCACATCATCATTTTTCAATCCTTTCTGACTTCATTTGTTATTTTTCATGCATTAACTAATTATTTTGAGCTATAAGACCATAAAATTGAAAAGCATTTCAAATGAACTCTGAAAAGGTTGAAAGTTGGCATGGTATCATCATCTCATCCACATAGCATGTGCAAGATAGTTGAGAGGGTTACGGCAAAAACTGGATGCACTTCGTGTACAAAACGAACAATCTCTTTCAAAGTATCAGGATTTCATACGGAAACTCGTCTGTTACAAAGGGATTTCATTTTCTTTAAACTTATTTGAACTCCTGACTTTTTTTGTGTTCAAAATGCAGCATTCAAAGCCACATCATCATTTTTCAATCCTTTCTGACTTCATTTGTTATTTTTCATGCATTTACTATTTATTTTGAGCTATAAGACCCTAAAATTGGAAAGCATTTCAAATGAACTCTGAAAAGGTTGAAAGTTGGCATGGTATCATCATTTCATCCACATAGCATGTGCAAGATAGTTGAGAGGGTTACGGCAAAAACTGGATGCACTTCGTGTACAAAACGGACAATCTCTTTCAAAGTATCAGGATTTCATACGGAAACTCGTCTGTTACAAAGGGATTTCATTTTTTAAAACTTATTTGAACTCCTGACTTTTTGTGTGTTCAAAATGCACCATTCAAAGCCACACCATCATTTTTCAATCCTTTCTGACTTCATTTGTTATTTTTCATGCATTTACTAATTATTTTGAGCTATAAGACCATAAAATTGAAAAACATTCAAATGAACTCTGAAAAGGTTGAAAGTTGGCACGGTATCATCATTTCATCCACATAGCATGTGCAAGAAAGTTGAGAGGGTTACGGCAAAAACTGGATGCACTTCGTGTACAAAACGGATGATCTCTTTCAAAGTATCAGGATTTCATACGAAAACTCGTCTCTTACAAATGGATTTCATTTTTTAAAACTTATTTGAACTCCTGACTTTTTGTGTGTTCAAAATTCAACATTCAAATCCACATCATCATTTTTCAATCCTTTCTGACTTCATTTGTTTTTTTTCATGCATTTACTAATTATTTTGAGCTATAAGACCCTAAAATTGAAAAGCATTTCAAATGAACTCTGAAAAGGTTGAAAGTTGGCATGGTATCATCATTTCATCCACATAGCATGTGCAAGATAGATGAGAGGGTTACGGCAAAAACTGGATGCACTTCGTGTACAAAATGAACGATCTCTTTCAAAGTATCAGTATTTCATACGAAAACTCGTCTGTTACAAAGGGATTTCATTTTTTAAAACTTATTTGAACTCCTGACTTTTTCTGTGTTCAAAATTCAACATTCAAAGCGACATCATCATTTTTCAATCCT
>NW_025228569.1:28058-29528 GCF_018294505.1 Triticum aestivum | reverse complement strand
GATGCACTTCGTGTACAAAATGAACGATCTCTTTCAAAGTATCAGTATTTCATACGAAAACTCGTCTGTTACAAAGGGATTTCATTTTTTAAAACTTATTTGAACTCCTGACTTTTTGTGTGTTCAAAATTCAACATTCAAAGCGACATCATCATTTTTCAATCCTTTCTGACTTCATTTGTTATTTTTCATGCATTAACTAATTATTTTGAGCTATAAGACCATAAAATTGAAAAGCATTTCAAATGAACTCTGAAAAGGTTGAAAGTTGGCATGGTATCATCATCTCATCCACATAGCATGTGCAAAATAGTTGAGAGGGTTACGGCAAAAACTGGATGCACTTCGTGTACAAAACGGACAATCTCTTTCAAAGTATCAGGATTTCATACGGAAACTCGTCTGTTAGAAAGGGATTTCATTTTTTTATACTTATTTGAACACCTGACTTTTTTTGTGTTCAAAATGCAGCATTCAAATCCACACCATCATTTTTCAATTCTTTCTGACTTCATTTGTTATTTTTCATGCATTTACTAATTATTTTGAGCTATAAGACCCTAAAATTGGAAAGCATTTCAAATGAACTCTGAAAAGGTTGAAAGTTGGCATGGTATCATCATTTCATCCACAAAGCATGTGCAAGAAAGTTGAGAGGGTTACGGCAAAAACTGGATGCACTTCGTGTACAAAACGGACAATCTCTTTCAAAGTATCAGGATTTCATACGGAAGCTCGTCTGTTACAAAGGGATTTCAATTTTTAAAACTTATTTGAACTCCTGACTTTTTGTGTGTTCAAAATGCACCATTCAAAGCCACACCATCATTTTTCAATCCTTTCTGACTTCATTTGTTATTTTTCATGCATTTACTAATTATTGTGAGCTATAAGACCATAAAATTGAAAAGCATTTCAAATGAACTCTCAAAAGGTTGAAAGTTGGCATGGTATCATCATTTCATCCACATATCATGTGCAAGAAAGTTGAGAGGGTTACGGCAAAAAGTGGATGCACTTCGTGTACAAAACGGACGATCTCTTTCAAAGTATCAGGATTTCATACGGAAACCCACTGTTACAAAGGGATTTCATTTTTTAAAACTTATTTGAACTCCTGACTTTTTGTGTGTTCAAAATGCACCATTCAAAGCCACATCATAATTTTTCCATCCTTTCTGACTTCATTTTTTATTTTTCATCCATTTACTAATTATATTGAGCTATAAGACCATAAAATTGAAAAGCATTTCAAATGAACTCTGAAAAGGTTGAAAGTTGGCATGGTATCATCATTTCATCCACATAGCATGTGCAAGAAAGTTGAGAGGGTTACGGCAAAAACTGGATGCACTTCGTGTACAAAACGGACAATCTCTTTCAAAGTATCAGGATTTCATACGGAAACTCGTCTGTTACAAAGGGATTTCATTTTTTAAAACTTATTTGAACTCCTGACTTTGTGTGTGT
>NW_025228569.1:26972-28048 GCF_018294505.1 Triticum aestivum | reverse complement strand
TTTTTAAAACTTATTTGAACTCCTGACTTTTTGTGTGTTCAAAATGCACCATTCAAATCCACACCATCATTTTTCAATCCTTTCTGACTTCATTTGTTATTTTTCATGCATTTACTAATTATTTTGAGCTATAAGACCATAAAATTGAAAAGCATTTCAAATGAACTGTGAAAAGGTTGAAAGTTGGCATGGTATCATCATTTCATCCACATAGCATGTGCAAGAAAGTTGAGAGGGTTACGGCAAAAACTGGATGCACTTCGTGTACAAAACGGACGATCTCTTTCAAAGTATCAGGATTTCATACGGAAACTCGTCTGTTACAAATGGATTTCATTTTTTAAAACTTATTTGAACTCCTGACTTTGTGTGTGTTCAAAATTCAACATTCAAAGCCACATCATCATTTTTCAATCCATTCTGACTTCATTTGTTATTTTTCATGCATTTACTAGATATATTGAGCTATAAGACCATAAAATTGAAAAGCATTTCAAATGAACTCTGAAAAGGTTGAAAGTTGGCATGGTATCATCATTTCATCCACATAGCATGTGCAAGATAGTTGAGAGGGTTACGGCAAAAACTGGATGCACTTCGTGTACAAAATGAACGATCTCTTTCAAAGTATCAGTATTTCATACGAAAACTCGTCTGTTACAAAGGGATTTCATTTTTTAAAACTTATTTGAACTCCTGACTTTTTCTGTGATCAAAATTCCACATTCAAAGCGACATCATCATTTTTCAATCCTTTCTGACTTCATTTGTTATTTTTCATGCATTAACTAATTATTTTGAGCTATAAGACCATAAAATTGAAAAGCATTTCAAATGAACTCTGAAAAGGTTGAAAGTTGGCATGGTATCATCATCTCATCCACATAGCATGTGCAAGATAGTTGGGAGGGTTACGGCAAAAACTTGATGCACTTCGTGTACAAAACGGACAATCTCTTTCAAAGTATCAGGATTTCATACGGAAACTCGTCTGTTACAAAGGGATTTCATTTTTTTTAAACTTATTTGAACTCCTGACTTTTTTTGTGTTCAAAATGCAGCATTCAAAGCCACAT
>NW_025228569.1:25656-26962 GCF_018294505.1 Triticum aestivum | reverse complement strand
ACTCGTCTGTTACAAAGGGATTTCATTTTTTAAAACTTATTTGAACTCCTGACTTTTTCTGTGATCAAAATTCAACATTCAAAGCGACATCATCATTTTTCAATCCTTTCTGACTTCATTTGTTATTTTTCATGCATTAACTAATTATTTTGAGCTATAAGACCATAAAATTGAAAAGCATTTCAAATGAACTCTGAAAAGGTTGAAAGTTGGCATGGTATCATCATCTCATCCACATAGCATGTGCAAGATAGTTGAGAGGGTTACGGCAAAAACTGGATGCACTTCGTGTACAAAACGGACAATCTCTTTCAAAGTATCAGGATTTCATACGGAAACTCGTCTGTTACAAAGGGATTTCATTTTTTTTAAACTTATTTGAACTCCTGACTTTTTTTGTGTTCAAAATGCAGCATTCAAAGCCACATCATCATTTTTCAATCCTTTCTGACTTCATTTGTTATTTTTCATGCATTTACTATTTATTTTGAGCTATAAGACCCTAAAATTGGAAACAATTTCAAATGAACTCTGAAAAGGTTGAAAGTTGGCATGGTATCATCATTTCATCCACATAGCATGTGCAAGAAAGTTGAGAGGGTTACGGCAAAAACTGGATGCACTTCGTGTACAAAACGGACAATCTCTTTCAAAGTATCAGGATTTCATACGGAAACTTGTCTGTTACAAAGGGATTTCATTTTTTAAAACTTATTTGAACTCCTGACTTTTTGTGTGTTCAAAATGCACCATTCAAAGCCACACCATCATTTTTCAATCCTTTCTGACTTCATTTGTTATTTTTCATGCATTTACTAATTATTTTGAGCTATAAGACCATAAAATTGAAAAGCATTTCAAATGAACTCTGAAAAGGTTGATAGTTGGCACGGTATCATCATTTCATCCACATAGCATGTGCAAGAAAGTTGAGAGGGTTACGGCAAAAACTGGATGCACTTCGTGTACAAAACGGATGATCTCTTTCAAAGTATCAGGATTTCATACGAAAACTCGTCTCTTACAAATGGATTTCATTTTTTAAAACTTATTTGAACTCCTGACTTTTGGTGTTCAAAATTCAACATTCAAAGCCATATCATCATTTTTCAATCCTTTCTGACTTCATTTGTTATTTTTCATGCATTTACTAATTATTTTGAGCTATAAGACCATAAAATTGAAAAGCATTTCACATGAACTCTGAAAAGGTTGAAAGTTGGCATGGTATCATCATTTCATCCACTTAGCATGTGCAAGATAGTTCAGAGGGTTACGGCAAAAACTGGATGCACTTCGTGTACAA
>NW_025228569.1:25388-25646 GCF_018294505.1 Triticum aestivum | reverse complement strand
TGAACTCCTGACTTTTTGTGTGTTCAAAATGCACCATTCAAAGCCACACCATCATTTTTCAATCCTTTCTGACTTCATTTGTTATTTTTCATGCATTTACTAATTATTTTGAGCTATAAGACCATAAAATTGAAAAGCATTTCAAATGAACTCTGAAAAGGTTGAAAGTTGGCACGGTATCATCATTTCATCCACATAGCATGTGCAAGAAAGTTGAGAGGGTTACGGCAAAAACTGGATGCACTTCGTGTACAAAAC
>NW_025228569.1:24654-25220 GCF_018294505.1 Triticum aestivum | reverse complement strand
CTTTCTGACTTCATTTGTTATTTTTCATGCATTTACTAATTATTTTGAGCTATAAGACCATAAAATTGAAAAGCATTTCACATGAACTCTGAAAAGGTTGAAAGTTGGCATGGTATCATCATTTCATCCACTTAGCATGTGCAAGATAGTTCAGAGGGTTACGGCAAAAACTGGATGCACTTCGTGTACAAAACGGACAATCTCTTTCAAAGTATCAGGATTTCATACGGAAGCTCGTCTGTTACAAAGGGATTTCAATTTTTAAAACTTATTTGAACTCCTGACTTTTTGTGTGTTCAAAATGCACCATTCAAAGCCACACCATCATTTTTCAATCCTTTCTGACTTCATTTGTTATTTTTCATGCATTTACTAATTGTTTTGAGCTATAAGACCATAAAATTGAAAAGCATTTCAAATGAACTCTCAAAAGGTTGAAAGTTGGCATGGTATCATCATTTCATCCACATAGCATGTGCAAGATAGTTGAGAGGGTTACGGCAAAAACTGGATGCACTTCGTGTACAAAACGGACAATCTCTTTCAAAGTATCAGGATTTCATACG
>NW_025228569.1:22752-24644 GCF_018294505.1 Triticum aestivum | reverse complement strand
GTCTGTTACAAAGGGATTTCATTTTTTAAAACTTATTTGAACTCCTGACTTTTTGTGTGTTCAAAATGCACCATTCAAAGCCACACCATCATTTTTCAATCCTTTCTGACTTCATTTGTTATTTTTCATGCATTTACTAATTATTTTGAGCTATAAGACCATAAAATTGAAAAGCATTTCAAATGAACTCTGAAAAGGTTGATAGTTGGCACGGTATCATCATTTCATCCACATAGCATGTGCAAGAAAGTTGAGAGGGTTACGGCAAAAACTGGATGCACTTCGTGTACAAAACGGATGATCTCTTTCAAAGTATCAGGATTTCATACGAAAACTCGTCTCTTACAAATGGATTTCATTTTTTAAAACTTATTTGAACTCCTGACTTTTGGTGTTCAAAATTCAACATTCAAAGCCATATCATCATTTTTCAATCCTTTCTGACTTCATTTGTTATTTTTCATGCATTTACTAATTATTTTGAGCTATAAGACCATAAAATTGAAAAGCATTTCACATGAACTCTGAAAAGGTTGAAAGTTGGCATGGTATCATCATTTCATCCACTTAGCATGTGCAAGATAGTTCAGAGGGTTACGGCAAAAACTGGATGCACTTCGTGTACAAAACGGACAATCTCTTTCAAAGTATCAGGATTTCATACGGAAGCTCGTCTGTTACAAAGGGATTTCAATTTTTAAAACTTATTTGAACTCCTGACTTTTTGTGTGTTCAAAATGCACCATTCAAAGCCACACCATCATTTTTCAATCCTTTCTGACTTCATTTGTTATTTTTCATGCATTTACTAATTGTTTTGAGCTATAAGACCATAAAATTGAAAAGCATTTCAAATGAACTCTCAAAAGGTTGAAAGTTGGCATGGTATCATCATTTCATCCACATAGCATGTGCAAGATAGTTGAGAGGGTTACGGCAAAAACTGGATGCACTTCGTGTACAAAACGGACAATCTCTTTCAAAGTATCAGGATTTCATACGGAGACTCGTCTGTTACAAAGGGATTTCATTTTTTAAAACTTATTTGAACTCCTGACTTCTTGTGTGTTCAAAATGCACCATTCAAAGCCACATCATTATTTTTCAATCCTTTCTGACTTCATTTGTTATTTTTCATGCATTTACTAATTACTTTGAGCAATAAGACCATCAAATTGAAAAGCAATTCAAGTGAACTCAGAAAAGGTTGAAAGTTGGCATGGTATCATCATTTCATCCACATAGCATGTGCAAGAAAGTTGAGAGGGTTACGGCAAAAAGTGGATGCACTTCGTGTACAAAACGGACAATCTCTTTCAAAGTATCAGGATTTCATACGGAAACCCACTGTTACAAAGGGATTTCATTTTTTAAAACTTATTTGAACTCCTGACTTTTTGTGTTCAAAATGCACCATTCAAAGCCACATCATAATTTTTCCATCCTTTCTGACTTCATTTTTTATTTTTCATCCATTTACTAATTATATTGAGCTATAAGACCATAAAATTGAAAAGCATTTCAAATGAACTCTGAAAAGGTTGAAAGTTGGCATGGTATCATCATTTCATCCACATAGCATGTGCAAGAAAGTTGAGAGGGTTACGGCAAAAACTGGAAGCATTTCGTGTACAAAACGGACAATCTCTTTCAAAGTATCAGGATTTCATACGGAAACTCGTCTGTTACAAAGAGATTTCATTTTTAAAACTTATTTGAACTCCTGACTTTTTGTGTGTTCAAAATGCACCATTCAAATCCACACCATCATTTTTCAATCCTTTCTGACTTCATTTGTTATTTTTCATGCATTTACTAATTATTTTGAGCTATAAGACCATAAAATTGAAAAGCATTTCAAATGAACTGTGAAAAGGTTGAAAGTTGGCATG
>NW_025228569.1:17286-17624 GCF_018294505.1 Triticum aestivum | reverse complement strand
AAAACTTATTTGAACTCCTGACTTTTTGTGTGTTCAAAATTCAACATTCAAAGCGACATCATCATTTTTCAATCCTTTCTGACTTCATTTGTTATTTTTCATGCATTTACTAATTATTTTGAGCTATAAGACCATAAAAATGAAAAGCATTTCAAATGAACTCTGAAAAGGTTGAAAGTTGGCATGGTATCATCATCTCATCCACATAGCATGTGCAAGATACTTGAGAGGGTTACGGCAAAAACTGGATGCACTTCGTGTACAAAACGGACAATCTCTTTCAAAGTATCAGGATTTCATACGGAAACTCGTCTGTTACAAAGGGATTTCATTTTTTT
>NW_025228569.1:15344-16608 GCF_018294505.1 Triticum aestivum | reverse complement strand
TGCAGCATTCAAAGCCACATCATCATTTTTCAATCCTTTCTGACTTCATTTGTTATTTTTCATGTATTTACTAATTATTTTGAGCTATAAGACCCTAAAATTGGAAAGCATTTCAAATGAACTCTGAAAAGGTTGAAAGTTGGCATGGTATCATCATTTCATCCACATAGCATGTGCAAGAAAGTTGAGAGGGTTACGGCAAGAACTGGATGCACTTCGTGTACAAAACGGACGATTTCTTTCAAAGTATCAGGATTTCATATGGAAACTCGTCTGTTACAAAGGGATTTCATTTTTTAAAACTTATTTGAACTCCTGACTTTTTGTGTGTTCACAATTCAACATTCAAAGCCACATCATCATTTTTCAATCCTTTCTGACTTCATTTGTTATTTTTCATGCATTTACTAATTATTTTGAGCTATAAGACCATAAAATTGAAAACCATTTCAAATGAACTCTGAAAAGGTTGAAATTTGGCATTGTATCATCATTTCATCCACATAGCATGTGCAAGATAGTTGAGAGGGTTACGGCAAAAACTGGATGCACTTTGTGTACAAAACGGACAATCTCTTTCAAAGTATCAGGATTTCATACGGAAACTCGTCTCTTACAAAGGGATTTCATTTTTTAAAACTTATTTGAACTCCTGACTTCTTGTGTGTTCAAAATGCACCATTCAAAGCCACATCATTATTTTTCAATCCTTTCTGACTTCATTTGTTATTTTTCATGCATTTACTAATTACTTTGAGCTATAAGACCATAAAATTGAAAAGCAATTCAAATGAACTCAGAAAAGGTTGAAAGTTGGCATGGTATCATCATTTCATCCACATAGCATGTGCATGAAAGTTGAGAGGGTTACGGCAAAAAGTGGATGCACTTCGTGTACAAAACAGACAATCTCTTTCAAAGTATCAGGATTTCATACGGAAACCCATCTGTTACAAAGGGATTTCATTTTTTTAAACTTATTTGAACTCCTGACTTTTTGTGTGTTCAAAATTCAACATTCAAAGCCACATCATCATTTTTCAATCCTTTCTGACTTCATTTGTTATTTTTCATGCATTTACTAATTATTTTGAGCTATAAGACCATATAATTGAAAAGCATTTCAAATGAACTCTGAAAAGGTTGAAAGTTGGCATGGTATCATCATTTCATCCACATAGCATGTGCAAGATAGTTCAGAGGGTTACGGCACAAACTGGATGCACTTCGTGTACAAAATGAACGATCTCTTTCAAAGTATCAG
>NW_025228569.1:12844-14643 GCF_018294505.1 Triticum aestivum | reverse complement strand
TATTTCATACGAAAACTCGTCTGTTACAAAGGGATTTCATTTTTTAAAACTTATTTGAACTCCTGACTTTTTGTGTGTTCAAAATTCAACATTCAAAGCGACATCATCATTTTTCAATCCTTTCTGACTTCATTTGTTATTTTTCATGCATTAACTAATTATTTTGAGCTATAAGACCATAAAATTGAAAACCATTTCAAATGAACTCTGAAAAGGTTGAAAGTTGGCATGGTATCATCATCTCATCCACATAGCATGTGCAAGATAGTTGAGAGGGTTACGGCAAAAACTGGATGCACTTCGTGTACAAAACGGACAATCTCTTTCAAAGTATCAGGATTTCATACGGAAACTCGTCTGTTACAAAGGGATTTCATTTTTTTTAAACTTATTTGAACTCCTGACTTTTTTTGTGTTCAAAATGCAGCATTCAAAGCCACATCATCATTTTTCAATCCTTTCTGACTTCATTTGTTATTTTTCATGCATTTACTATTTATTTTGAGCTATAAGACACTAAAATTGGAAAGCATTTCAAATGAACTCTGAAAAGGTTGAAAGATGGCATGGTATCATCATTTCATCCACTTAGCATGTGCAAGATAGTTCAGAGGGTTACGGCACAAATTGGATGCACTTCGTGTACAAAATGAACGATCTCTTTCAAAGTATCAGTATTTCATACGGAAACTCGTCTGTTACAAAGGGATTTCATTTTTTAAAACTTATTTGAACTCCTGACTTTTTGGGTGTTCAAAATTCAACATTCAAAGAGACATCATCATTTTTCAATCCTTTCTGACTTCATTTGTTATTTTTCATGCATTTACTAATTATTTTGAGCTAAGACCATAAAAATGAAAAGCATTTCAAATGAACTCTGAAAAGGTTGAAAGTTGGCATGGTATCATCATTTCATCCACATAGCATGTGCAAGAAAGTTGAGAGGGTTATGGCAAAAAGTGGATGCACTTCGTGTACAAAACGGACCATCTCTTTCAAAGTATCAGGATTTCATACGGAAACCCATCTGTTACAAAGGGATTTCATTTTTTAAAACTTATTTGAACTCCTGACTTTTTGTGTGTTCAAAATTCAACATTCAAAGCCACGTCATCATTTTTCAATCCTTTCTGACTTCATTTGTTATTTTTCATGCATTTACTAATTATTTTGACCTATAAGACCAGATAATTGAAAAGCATTTCAAATGAACTCTGAAAAGGTTGAAAGTTGGCATGGTATCATCATTTCATCCACATAGCATGTGCAAGATAGTTCAGAGGGTTACGGCACAAACTGGATGCACTTCGTGTACAAAATGAACGATCTCTTTCAAAGTATCAGTATTTCATACGAAAACTCGTCTGTTACAAAGGGATTTCATTTATTAAAACTTATTTGAACTCCTGACTTTTTGTGTGTTCAAAATTCAACATTCAAAGCGACATCATCATTTTTCAATCCTTTCTGACTTCATTTGTTATTTTTCATGCATTAACTAATTATTTTGAGCTATAAGACCATAAAATTGAAAAGCATTTCAAATGAACTCTGAAAAGGTTGAAAGTTGGCATGGTATCATCATCTCATCCACATAGCATGTGCAAGATAGTTGAGAGGGTTACGGCAAAAACTGGATGCACTTCGTGTACAAAACGGACAATCTCTTTCAAAGTATCAGGATTTCATACGGAAACTCGTCTGTTACAAAGGGATTTCATTTTTTAAAACTTATTTGAACTCCTGACTTTTTGTGTGTTCAAAATGCACCATTCAAAGCCACACCATCATTTTTC
>NW_025228569.1:10283-12363 GCF_018294505.1 Triticum aestivum | reverse complement strand
TTCTGACTTCATTTGTTATTTTTCATGCATTTACTATTTATTTTGAGCTATAAGACCCTAAAATTGGAAAGCATTTCAAATGAACTCTGAAAAGGTTGAAAGTTGGCATGGTATCATCATTTCATCCACATAGCATGTGCAAGATAGTTGAGAGGGTTACGGCAAAAACTGGATGCACTTCGTGTACAAAACGGACAATCTCTTTCAAAGTATCAGGATTTCATACGGAAACTCGTCTGTTACAAAGGGATTTCATTTTTTAAAACTTATTTGAACTCCTGACTTTTTGTGTGTTCAAAATGCACCATTCAAAGCCACACCATCATTTTTCAATCCTTTCTGACTTCATTTGTTATTTTTGATGCATTTACTAATTATTTAGAGCTATAAGACCATAAAATTGAAAAGCATTTCAAATGAACTCTGAAAAGGTTGAAAGTTGGCACGGTATCATCATTTCATCCACATAGCATGTGCAAGAAAGTTGAGAGGGTTACGGCAAAAACTGGATGCACTTCGTGTACAAAACGGATGATCTCTTTCAAAGTATCAGGATTTCATACGAAAACTCGTCTCTTACAAATGGATTTCATTTTTTAAAACTTATTTGAACTCCTGACTTTTTGTGTGTTCAAAATTCAACATTCAAAGCCACATCATCATTTTTCAATCCTTTCTGACTTCATTTGTTATTTTTCTTGCATTTACTAATTATTTAGAGCTATAAGACCATAAAATTGAAAAGCATTTCAAATGAACTCTGAAAAGGTTGAAAGTTGGCATGGTATCATCATTTCATCCACATAGCATGTGCAAGATAGTTCAGAGGGTTACGGCACAAACTGGATGCACTTTGTGTACAAAACGGACAATCTCTTTCAAACTATCAGGATTTCATACGGAAACTCGTCTCTTACAAAGGGATTTCATTTATTAAAACTTATTTGACCTCCTGACTTCTTGTGTGTTCAAAATGCACCATTCAAAGCCACATCATTATTTTTGAATCCTTCCTGACTTCATTTGTTATTTTTCATGCATTTATTAATTACTTTGAGCTATAAGACCATAAAATTGAAAAGCAATTCAAATGAACTCAGAAAAGGTTGAAAGTTGGCATGGTATCATCATTTCATCCACATAGCATGTGCAAGAAAGTTGAGAGGGTTACGGCAAAAAGTGGATGCACTTCGTGTACAAAACGGACAATCTCTTTCAAAGTATCAGGATTTCATACGGAAACCCATCTGTTACAAAGGGATTTCATTTTTTAAAACTTATTTGAACTCCTGACTTTTTGTGTGTTCAAAATTCAACATTCAAAGCCACATCATCATTTTTCAATCCTTTCTGACTTCATTTGTTATTTTTCATGCATTTACTAATTATTTTGAGCTATAAGACCATATAATTGAAAAGCATTTCAAATGAACTCTGAAAAGGTTGAAAGTTGGCATGGTATCATCATTTCATCCACATAGCATGTGCAAGATAGTTCAGAGGGTTACGGCACAAACTGGATGCACTTCGTGTACAAAATGAACGATCTCTTTCAAAGTATCAGTATTTCATACGAAAACTCGTCTGTTACAAAGGGATTTCATTTTTTAAAACTTATTTGAACTCCTGACTTTTTGTGTGTTCAAAATTCAACATTCAAAGCGACATCATCATTTTTCTATCCTTTCTGACTTCATTTGTTATTTTTCATGCATTAACTAATTATTTTGAGCTATAAGACCATAAAATTGAAAAGCATTTCAAATGAACTCTGAAAAGGTTGAAAGTTGGCATGGTATCATCATCTCATCCACATAGCATGTGCAAGATAGTTGAGAGGGTTACGGCAAAAACTGGATGCACTTCGTGTACAAAATGGACAATCTCTTTCAAAGTATCAGGATTTCATACGGAAACTCGTCTGTTACAAAGGGATTTCATTTTTCTTAAACTTATTTGAACTCCTGACTTTTTTTGTGTTCAAAATGCAGCATTCAAAGCCACATCATCATTTTTCAATCCTTTCTGACTTCATTTGTTATTTTTCATGCATTTACTATTTATTTTGAGCTATAAGACC
>NW_025228569.1:6548-8136 GCF_018294505.1 Triticum aestivum | reverse complement strand
AAACTCGTCTGTTACAAAGGGATTTCATTTTTTAAAACTTATTTGAACTCCTGACTTTTTGTGTGTTCAAAATTCAACATTCAAAGCGACATCATCATTTTTCAATCCTTTCTGACTTCATTTGTTATTTTTCATGCATTAACTAATTATTTTGAGCTATAAGACCATAAAATTGAAAAGCATTTCAAATGAACTCTGAAAAGGTTGAAAGTTGGCATGGTATCATCATCTCATCCACATAGCATGTGCAAGATAGTTGAGAGGGTTACGGCAAAAACTGGATGCACTTCGTGTACAAAACGGACAATCTCTTTCAAAGTATCAGGATTTCATACGGAAACTCGTCTGTTACAAAGGGATTTCATTTTTTAAAACTTATTTGAACTCCTGACTTTTTGTGTGTTCAAAATGCACCATTCAAAGCCACACCATCATTTTTCGACACTTTCTGACTTCATTTGTTATTTTTCATGCATTTACTAATTATTTTGAGCTATAAGACCATAAAATTGAAAAGCATTTCAAATGAACTCTGAAAAGGTTGAAAGTTGGCACGGTATCATCATTTCATCCACATAGAATGTGCAAGAAAGTTGAGAGGGTTACGGCAAAAACTGGATGCACTTCGTGTACAAAACGGATGACCTCTTTCAAAGTATCAGGATTTCATACGAAAACTCGTCTCTTACAAATGGATTTCATTTTTTAAAACTTATTTGAACTCCTGACTTTTTGTGTGTTCAAAATTCAACATTCAAAGCCACATCATCATTTTTCAATCCTTTCTGACTTCATTTGTTATTTTTCATGCATTTACTAATTATTTAGAGCTATAATACCATAAAATTGAAAAGCATTTCAAATGAACTCTGAAACGGTTGAAAGTTGGCATGGTATCATCATTTCATCCACATAGCATGTGCAAGATAGTTTAGAGGGTTACGGCACAAATTGGATGCACTTCGTGTACAAAATGAACGATCTCTTTCAAAGTATCAGGATTTCATACGAAAACTCGTCTCTTACAAATGGATTTCATTTTTTAAAACTTATTTGAACTCCTGACTTTTTGTGTGTTCAAAATGCAGCATTCAAAGCGACATCATCATTTTTCAATCCTTTCTGACTTCATTTGTTATTTTTCATGCATTTACTATTTATTTTGAGCTATAAGACCCTAAAATTGGAAAGCATTTCAAATGAACTCTGAAAAGGTTGAAAGTTGGCATGGTATCATCATTTCATCCACATAGCATGTGCAAGATAGTTCAGAGGGTTACGGCACAAATTGGATGCACTTCGTGTACAAAATGAACGATCTCTTTCAAAGTATCAGTATTTCATACGGAAACTCGTCTGTTACAAAGGGATTTCATTTTTTAAAACTTATTTGAACTCCTGACTTTTTGTGTGTTCAAAATTCAACATTCAAAGCGACATCATCATTTTTCAATCCTTTCTGACTTCATTTGTTATTTTTCATGCATTTACTAATTATTTTGAGCTATAAGACCATAAAAATGAAAAGCATTTCAAATGAACTCTGAAAAGGTTGAAAGTTGGCATGGTACCATCATTTCATCCACAT
>NW_025228569.1:1181-1687 GCF_018294505.1 Triticum aestivum | reverse complement strand
ATTTCATACGAAAACTCGTCGGTTACAAAGGGATTTCATTTTTTTAAAACTTATTTGAACTCCTGACTTTTTGTGTGTTCAAAATTCAACATTCAAAGCGACATCATCATTTTTCAATCCTTTCTGACTTCATTTGTTATTTTTCATGCATTAACTAATTATTTTGAGCTATAAGACCATAAAATTGAAAAGCATTTCAAATGAACTCTGAAAAGGTTGAAAGTTGGCAGGGTATCATCATCTCATCCACATAGCATGTGCAAGATAGTTGAGAGGGTTACGGCAAAAACTGGATGCACTTCGTGTACAAAACGGACAATCTCTTTCAAAGTATCAGGATTTCATACGGAAACTCGTCTGTTACAAAGGGATTTCATTTTTTTAAACTTATTTGAACTCCTGACTTTTTTTTTCAAAATGCAGCTTCAAAGCCACATCATCATTTTTCAATCCTTTCTGACTTCATTTGTTATTTTTCATGCATTTACTATTTATTTTGAGCTATA
>NW_025228569.1:638-1165 GCF_018294505.1 Triticum aestivum | reverse complement strand
TCAATCCTTTCTGACTTCATTTGTTATTTTTCATGCATTTACTAATTATTTTGAGCAATAAGACCACAAAATTGAAAAGCATTTCAAATGAACTCTGAAAAGGTTGAAAGTTGGCATGGTATCATCATTTCATCCACATAGCATGTGCAAGATAGTTGAGAGGGTTACGGCAAAAACTGGATGCGCTTCGTGTACAAAACGGACAATCTCTTTCAAAGTATCAGGATTTCATATGGAAACTCGTCTGTTACAAAGGGATTTCATTTTTTTTAAACTTATTTGAACCCCTGACTTCTTGTGTGTTCAAAATGCACCATTCAAAGCCACATCATCATTTTTCAATCCTTTCTGACTTCATTTGTTATTTTTCATGCATTTACTAATTATTTTGAGCTATAAGACCATAAAATTGGAAAGCATTTCAAATGAACTCTGAAAAGGTTGAAAGTTGGCATGGTATCATCATTTCATCCACATAGCATGTGCAAGAAAGTTGAGAGGGCTACGGCAAAAACTGGATGCACTTC
>NW_025228569.1:0-546 GCF_018294505.1 Triticum aestivum | reverse complement strand
ACAATCTCTTTCAAAGTATCAGGATTTCATACGGAAACTCGTCTGTTACAAAGGGATTTCATTTTTTTAAACTTATTTGAACTCCTGACTTTTTTTTTCAAAATGCAGCTTCAAAGCCACATCATCATTTTTCAATCCTTTCTGACTTCATTTGTTATTTTTCATGCATTTACTATTTATTTTGAGCTATATGACCCTAAAATTGGAAAGCATTTCAAATGAACTCTGAAAAGGTTGAAAGTTGGCATGGTATCATCATTTCATCCACATAGCATGTGCAAGATAGTTGAGAGGGTTACGGCAAAAACTGGATGCACTTCGTGTACAAAACGGACAATCTCTTTCAAAGTATCAAGATTTCATACGGAAACTCGTCTGTTACAAAGGGATTTCATTTTTTAAAACTTATTTGAACTCCTGACTTTTTGTGTGTTCAAAATGCACCATTCAAAGCCACACCATCATTTTTCAATCCTTTCTGACTTCATTTGTTATTTTTGATGCATTTACTAATTATTTAGAGCTATAAGACCATAAAATTGAAAA
>NW_025228568.1:45876-47289 GCF_018294505.1 Triticum aestivum | reverse complement strand
GTGAGTAATAGTCCACGAAACGGGTCACAATCGACCAAACACGCGAGTGTTGATGACTGACACGTATGTGCACCTTGGGGTTCAACAACTATGGAAATCGCTATGGGACCCCAAAACGGTGAGTAATAGTCCACGAACGGGTCACAATCAACAAAAACCACGAGTGTTGATGACCGACACATAGACACACCCTGGGGTTCGTCAATCGTGGAAATCACTTTGAGACCTCAAAACCGAGTAATAGTCCAAGAAACGGGTCAGAATCAGCCCGAACTACGAGTCTTGACAACCAACACGTAAGCACTCCTTGGGATTCGACAACCATGGAAATCGCTCTGGGACCCCAAACAATAATTAATAGTCCACGAAACGGGTCAGAATCGCTAAAAACCGTGATTGTTGATGACCGACAAGCAGACGCACCCCGGGGTTCGTCAATCGCTGAAATCACTCCGGGATCCCAAAACAGTGAGTAATAGTCCACGAAATGGGCCAGAATCGGCCAAAATTGCGAGTGTTGATGACTGACACGTAAGTGCACCTTGGGGTTCAATAACTATGGAAATCACTACGGGACCCCAAAACGGTGAGTAATAGTCCACGAAACGGGTCACAATCGACAAAAAATGCGAGTGTTGATGACCGACACGTAAGTGCACCTTGGGGTTCAACATCTATGGAAATTGCTACGGGCCCCAAAACGGTGAGTAATAGTCCATGAAACAGGTCACCATCGACAAAAAATGCGAGTGTTGATGACAGACACGTAAATGCACTTCGGGGTTCAACAACTATGGAAATCGCTTCGGGACCCCAAAACGGTGAGTAATAGTCCACGAACGGGTCACAATCGACAAAAACCGCGAGTGGTGATGACCGACACGTAGACACACCCTGGGGTTCGTCAATCGTGGAAATCACTTCGAGACCCCACAACCGAGTAATAGTCCAACAAACGGGTCAAAATCGGCCTGAACTACGAGTCTTGACAACCAACACGTAAGCACTCCTTGGGATTCGACAACCATGGAAATTGCTCTGGGACACCCAAACAATAATTAATAGTCCACGAAACGGGTCAGAATCGCTAAAAACCGCAAGTGTTGATGACCGACAAGCAGACGCACCCCGGGGTTCGTCAATCGCTGAAATCTCTCCGGGACCCCAAAACAGTGAGTAATAGTCCACGAAATGGGCCAGAATCGGCCAAAACTGCGAGTGTTGATGACCGACACGTAAGTGCACCTTGGGGTTCAATAACTATGGAAATCACTACGGGACCCCAAAACGGTGAGTAATAGTCCACGAAACGGGTCACAATCGACCAAACACGCGAGTGTTGATGACTGACGCGTAAGTGCACCTTGGGGTTCAACAACAATGGAAATCGCTATGGGACCCCAAAACGATGAG
>NW_025228568.1:38796-40341 GCF_018294505.1 Triticum aestivum | reverse complement strand
GGGACCCCAAAACGGTGAGTAATAGTCCACGAAACGGGTTACAATCGACCAAACACGCGAGTGTTGATGACTGACACGTAAGTGCACCTTGGGGTTCAACAACTATGGAAATCGCTATGGGACCCCAAAACGGTGAGTAATAGTCCACGAACGGGTCACAATCAACAAAAACCACGAGTGTTGATGACCGACACATAGACACACCCTGGGGTTCGTCAATCGTGGAAATCACTTCGAGACCTCAAAACCGAGTAATAGTCCAAGAAACGGGTCAGAATCAGCCCGAACTACGAGTCTTGACAACCAACACGTAAGCACTCCTTGGGATTCGACAACCATGGAAATCGCTCTGGGACCCCAAACAATAATTAATAGTCCACGAAACGGGTCAGAATCGCTAAAAACCGCGAGTGTTGATGACCGACAAGCAGACGCACCCCGGGGTTCGTCAATCGCTGAAATCACTCCGGGATCCCAAAACAGTGAGTATAGTCCACGAAATGGGCCAGAATCGGCCAAAACTGCGAGTGTTGATGACCGACACGTAAGTGCACCTTGGGGTTCAATAACTATGGAAATCACTACGGGACCCCAAAACGGTGAGTAATAGTCCACGAAACAGGTCACAATCGACAAAAATGCGAGTGTTGATGACCGACACGTAAGTGCACCTTGGGGTTCAACATCTATGGAAATTGCTACGGGCCCCAAAACGGTGAGTAATAGTCCATGAAACAGGTCACAATCGACAAAAAATGCGAGTGTTGATGACAGACATGTAAATGCACTTCGGGGTTCAACAACTATGGAAATCGCTTCGGGACCCCAAAACGGTGAGTAATAGTCCACGAACGGGTCACAATCGACAAAAACCGCGAGTGGTGATGACCGACACGTAGACACACCCTGGGGTTCGTCAATCGTGGAAATCACTTCGAGACCCCACAACCGAGTAATAGTCCAACAAACGGGTCAAAATCGGCCTGAACTACGAGTCTTGACAACCAACACGTAAGCACTCCTTGGGATTCGACCACCATGGAAATCGCTCTGGGACACCCAAACAATAATTAATAGTCCACGAAACGGGTCAGAATCGTTAAGAACCGCGAGTGTTGATGACCAACACGTAGACGCACCCCGAGGTTCGTCAATCGCTGAAATCACTCCGTGACCCCAAAACAATAAGTAATAGTCCATGAAATGGGCCAGAATCAGCCAAAACTGTGAGTGTTGATGACCAAGACGTAAGTGCACCTTGGGGTTCAATAACTATGGAAATCACTACGGGACCCTCAAACGGTGAGTAATAGTCCATGAAATGGGTCACAATCGACCAAACACGTGAGTGTTGATGACTGACACGTAAGTGCACCTTGGGGTTCAACAACTATGGAAATCGCTATGGGACCCCAAAACGGGGAGTAATAGTCCACGAATGGGTCACAATCAAAAAATACCATGAGTGGTGATGACCCACACGTAGACACACCCTGGGGTTCGTCAATCGTGGAAATCACTTCGAGACCCCAAAACCGAGTAATA
>NW_025228568.1:35637-38786 GCF_018294505.1 Triticum aestivum | reverse complement strand
GAAATGGGCCAGAATCGGCCAAAACTGCGAGTGTTGATGACCGACACGTAAGTGCACCTTGGGGTTCAATAACTATGGAAATCACTACGGGACCCCAAAACGGTGAGTAATAGTCCACGAAACGGGTCACAATCGACAAAAATGCGAGTGTTGATGACCGACACGTAAGTGCACCTTGGGGTTCAACATCTATGGAAATTGCTACGGGCCCCAAAACGGTGAGTAATAGTCCATGAAACAGGTCACAATCGACAAAAAATGCGAGTGTTGATGACAGACACATAAATGCACTTCGGGGTTCAACAACTATGGAAATCGCTTCGGGACCCCAAAACGGTGAGTAATAGTCCACGAACGGGTCACAATCGACAAAAACCGCGAGTGGTGATGACCGACACGTAGACACACCCTGGGGTTCGTCAATCGTGGAAATCACTTCGAGACCCCACAACCGAGTAATAGTCCAACAAACGGGTCAAAATCGGCCTGAACTACGAGTCTTGACAACCAACACGTAAGCACTCCTTGGGATTCGACCACCATGGAAATCGCTCTAGGACACCCAAACAATAATTAATAGTCCACGAAACGGGTCAGAATCGTTAAGAACCGCGAGTGTTGATGACCAACACGTAGACGCACCCCGAGGTTCGTCAATCGCTGAAATCACTCCGTGACCCCAAAACAATAAGTAATAGTCCATGAAATGGGCCAGAATCAGCCAAAACTGTGAGTGTTGATGACCAAGACGTAAGTGCACCTTGGGGTTCAATAACTATGGAAATCACTACGGGACCCTCAAACGGTGAGTAATAGTCCATGAAATGGGTCACAATCGACCAAACACGTGAGTGTTGATGACTGACACGTAAGTGCACCTTGGGGTTCAACAACTATGGAAATCGCTATGGGACCCCAAAACGGGGAGTAATAGTCCACGAATGGGTCACAATCAAAAAATACCATGAGTGGTGATGACCCACACGTAGACACACCCTGGGGTTCGTCAATCGTGGAAATCACTTCGAGACCCCAAAACCGAGTAATAATCCAAGAAACGGGTCAGAATCAGCCCGAACTACGAGTCTTGACAACCAACACGTAAGCACTCCTTGGGATTCGACAACCATGGAAATCGCTCTGGGACCCCAAACAATAATTAATAGTCCACGAAACGGGTCAGAATCGCTAAAAACCGTGATTGTTGATGACCGACAAGCAGACGCACCCCGGGGTTCGTCAATCGCTGAAATCACTCCGGGATCCCAAAACAGTGAGTAATAGTCCACGAAATGGGCCAGAATCGGCCAAAATTGCGAGTGTTGATGACTGACACGTAAGTGCACCTTGGGGTTCAATAACTATGGAAATCACTACGGGACCCCAAAACGGTGAGTAATAGTCCACGAAACGGGTCACAATCGACAAAAAATGCGAGTGTTGATGACCGACACGTAAGTGCACCTTGGGGTTCAACATCTATGGAAATTGCTACGGGCCCCAAAACGGTGAGTAATAGTCCATGAAACAGGTCACAATCGACAAAAAATGCGAGTGTTGATGACAGACACGTAAATGCACTTCGGGGTTCAACAACTATGGAAATCGCTTCGGGACCCCAAAACGGTGAGTAATAGTCCACGAACGGGTCACAATCGACAAAAACCGCGAGTGGTGATGACCGACACGTAGACACACCCTGGGGTTCGTCAATCGTGGAAATCACTTCGAGACCCCACAACCGAGTAATAGTCCAACAAACGGGTCAAAATTGGCCTGAACTACGAGTCTTGACAACCAACACGTAAGCACTCCTTGGGATTCGACCACCATGGAAATCGCTCTGGGACACCCAAACAATAATTAATAGTCCACGAAACGGGTCAGAATCGTTAAGAACCGCGAGTGTTGATGACCAACACGTAGACGCACCCCGAGGTTCGTCAATCGCTGAAATCACTCTGTGACCCCAAAACAATAAGTAATAGTCCATGAAATGGGCCAGAATCAGCCAAAACTGTGAGTGTTGATGACCAAGACGTAAGTGCACCTTGGGGTTCAATAACTATGGAAATCACTACGGGACCCTCAAACGGTGAGTAATAGTCCATGAAATGGGTCACAATCGACCAAACACGTGAGTGTTGATGACTGACACGTAAGTGCACCTTGGGGTTCAACAACTATGGAAATCGCTATGGGACCCCAAAACGGGGAGTAATAGTCCACGAATGGGTCACAATCAAAAAATACCATGAGTGGTGATGACCCACACGTAGACACACCCTGGGGTTCGTCAATCGTGGAAATCACTTCGAGACCCCAAAACCGAGTAATAGTCCAAGAAACGGGTCAAAATCCGCCCCAACTACGAGTCTTGACAACCAACACGTAAGCACTCCTTGGGATTCGACAACCATGGAAATCGCTCTGGGACACCCAAACAATATTTACTAGTCCATGAAACGGGTTAGAATCGCTAAAAAACGCGAGTGTTGACGACCGACACGTAGACGCACCCCAGGGTTCGTCAATCGCTGAAATCACTCCGGGACCACAAAACAGTGAGTAGTAGTCCACGAAATGGGTCAGAATCGGCCAAAACTGCGAGTGTTGATGACCGACACGTAAGTGCACCTTGGGGTTCAACAACTATGGAAATCACTATGGGACCCCAAAACGGTGAGTAATAGTCCACGAAACGGGTCACAATCGACCAAAAACGCGAGTGTTGATGACCGACACGTAAATGCACCTTGGGGTTCAACAACTATGGAAATTGCTACAGGCCCCAAAACGGTCAGTAATAGTCCATGAAACGGGTCACAATCAACAAAAACCGAGAGTGTTGATGACCCACACGTAGACGTACCCCGGGGTTCGTCAATCATGCAAATCACTTCGAGACCCCAAAACCGAGTAATAGTCCAAGAAACGGGTCAGAATCGGCCCACACTGCGAGTCTGGACGACCAACACGTAAGCACTCCTGGGATTCGATAACCATGGAAATCGCTCTGGGACTCCAAAATGTTGATTAATAGTCCATGAAACGGGTCAGAATCAATAAAAACCGTGAGTCTTGATGACCGACACGTAGTCGCACCCCCAGGGTTCGTCAATCGTGGAAATCACTACGGGACCCCAAAC
>NW_025228568.1:33942-34818 GCF_018294505.1 Triticum aestivum | reverse complement strand
CACAATCAACAAAAACCGAGAGTGTTGATGACCCACACGTAGACGTACCCCGGGGTTCGTCAATCATGGAAATCACTTCGAGACCCCAAAACCGAGTAATAGTCCAAGAAACGGGTCAGAATCGGCCCACACTGCGAGTCTGGACGACCAACACGTAAGCACTCCTGGGATTCGACAACCATGGAAATCGCTCTGGGACTCCAAAATGTTGATTAATAGTCCATGAAACGGGTCAGAATCGACAAAAACCGTGAGTCTTGATGACCGACACGTAGTCACACCCCGGGGTTCGTCAATCGTGGAAATCACTATGGGACCCCAAACCGTGAGTAATAGTCCACTAAACGGGCCAGAATCGGCCAAAAGTGCGAGTGTTGATGACCGACACGTAAGTGCACCTTGGGGTTCAATAACTATGGAACTCACTACGGGACCCCAAAACGGTGAGTAATAGTCCACGAAACGGGTTACAATCGACCAAACACGCGAGTGTTGATGACTGACACGTAAGTGCACCTTGGGGTTCAACAACTATGGAAATCGCTATGGGACCCCAAAACGGTGAGTAATAGTCCACGAACGGGTCACAATCAACAAAAACCACGAGTGTTGATGACCGACACATAGACACACCCTGGGGTTCGTCAATCGTGGAAATCACTTCGAGACCTCAAAACCGAGTAATAGTCCAAGAAACGGGTCAGAATCAGCCCGAACTACGAGTCTTGACAACCAACACGTAAGCACTCCTTGGGATTCGACAACCATGGAAATCGCTCTGGGACCCCAAACAATAATTAATAGTCCACGAAACGGGTCAGAATCGCTAAAAACCGCGAGTGTTGATGACCGACAAGCAGACGCACCCCGGGGTTC
>NW_025228568.1:24887-33719 GCF_018294505.1 Triticum aestivum | reverse complement strand
GTGACCCCAAAACAATAAGTAATAGTCCATGAAATGGGCCAGAATCAGCCAAAACTGTGAGTGTTGATGACCAAGACGTAAGTGCACCTTGGGGTTCAATAACTATGGAAATCACTACGGGACCCTCAAACGGTGAGTAATAGTCCATGAAATGGGTCACAATCGACCAAACACGTGAGTGTTGATGACTGACACGTAAGTGCACCTTGGGGTTCAACAACTATGGAAATCGCTATGGGACCCCAAAACGGGGAGTAATAGTCCACGAATGGGTCACAATCAAAAAATACCATGAGTGGTGATGACCCACACGTAGACACACCCTGGGGTTCGTCAATCGTGGAAATCACTTCGAGACCCCAAAACCGAGTAATAGTCCAAGAAACGGGTCAAAATCCGCCCCAACTACGAGTCTTGACAACCAACACGTAAGCACTCCTTGGGATTCGACAACCATGGAAATCGCTCTGGGACACCCAAACAATATTTACTAGTCCATGAAACGGGTTAGAATCGCTAAAAAATGCGAGTGTTGACGACCGACACGTAGACGCACCCCAGGGTTCGTCAATCGCTGAAATCACTCCGGGACCACAAAACAGTGAGTAGTAGTCCACGAAATGGGTCAGAATCGGCCAAAACTGCGAGTGTTGATGACCGACACGTAAGTGCACCTTGGGGTTCAACAACTATGGAAATCACTATGGGACCCCAAAACGGTGAGTAATAGTCCACGAAACGGGTCACAATCGACCAAAAACACGAGTGTTGATGACCGACACGTAAATGCACCTTGGGGTTCAACAACTATGGAAATTGCTACAGGCCCCAAAACGGTCAGTAATAGTCCATGAAACGGGTCACAATCAACAAAAACCGAGAGTGTTGATGACCCACACGTAGACGTACCCCGGGGTTCGTCAATCATGCAAATCACTTCGAGACCCCAAAACCGAGTAATAGTCCAAGAAACGGGTCAGAATCGGCCCACACTACGAGTCTGGACGACCAACACGTAAGCACTCCTGGGATTCGATAACCATGGAAATCGCTCTGGGACTCCAAAATGTTGATTAATAGTCCATGAAACGGGTCAGAATCAATAAAAACCGTGAGTCTTGATGACCGACACGTAGTCGCACCCCCAGGGTTCGTCAATCGTGGAAATCACTACGGGACCCCAAACAGTGAGTAATAGTCCACTAAACGGGCCAGAATCGGCCAAAAGTGCGAGTGTTGATGACCGACACGTAAGTGCACCTTGGGGTTCAAGAACTATGGAAATCACTATGGGACCCCAAAACGGTGAGTAATAGTCCACGAAACGGGTCACAATCGACAAAAAAATGCGAGTGTTGATGACCGACACATAAGTGCACCTTGGGGTTCAACATCTATGGAAATTGCTACGGGCCCCAAAACGGTGAGTAATAGTCCATGAAACAGGTCACAATCGACAAAAAATGCGAGTGTTGATGACAGACACGTAAATGCACCTCGGGGTTCAACAACTATGGAAATCGCTTCGGGACCCCAAAACGGTGAGTAATAGTCGACGAACGGGTCACAATCGACAAAAACCGCGAGTGGTGATGACCGACACGTAGACACACCCTGGGGTTCGTCAATCGTGGAAATCACTTCGAGACCCCAAAACCGAGTAATAGTCCAAGAAATGGGTCAAAATCGGCCTGAACTACGAGTCTTGACAACCAACATGTAAGCACTCCTTGGGATTCGACAACCATGGAAATCGCTCTGGGACACCCAAACAATAATTAATAGTCCACGAAACGGTTCAGAATCGCTAAAAACCGCTAGTGTTGATGACCGACACGTAGACGCACCCCGAGGTTCGTCAATCGCTGAAATCACTCCGTGACCCCAAAACAATGAGTAATAGTCCATGAAATGGGCCAGAATTAGCCAAAACTGTGAGTGTTGATGACCGACACGTAAATGCACCTTGGGGTTCAACAACTATGGAAATTGCTACAGGCCCCAAAATGGTCAGTAATAGTCCATGAAACGGGTCACAATCAACAAAAACCGAGAGTGTTGATGACCCACACGTAGACGTACCCCGGGGTTCGTCAATCATGGAAATCACTTCGAGACCCCAAAACCGAGTAATAGTCCAAGAAACGGGTCAGAATCGGCCCACACTGCGAGTCTGGACGACCAACACGTAAGCACTCCTGGGATTCGACAACCATGGAAATCGCTCTGGGACTCCAAAATGTTGATTAATAGTCCATGAAACGGGTCAGAATCGACAAAAACCGTGAGTCTTGATGACCGACACGTAGTCACACCCCGGGGTTCGTCAATCGTGGAAATCACTATGGGACCCCAAACTGTGAGTAATAGTCCACTAAACGGGCCAGAATCGGCCAAAAGTGCGAGTGTTGATGACCGACACGTAAGTGCACCTTGGGGTTCAATAACTATGGAACTCACTATGGGACCCCAAAACGGTGAGTAATAGTCCACGAAACGGGTTACAATCGACCAAACACGCGAGTGTTGATGACTGACACGTAAGTGCACCTTGGGGTTCAACAACTATGGAAATCGCTATGGGACCCCAAAACGGTGAGTAATAGTCCACGAACGGGTCACAATCAACAAAAACCACGAGTGTTGATGACCGACACATAGACACACCCTGGGGTTCGTCAATCGTGGAAATCACTTCGAGACCTCAAAACCGAGTAATAGTCCAAGAAACGGGTCAGAATCAGCCCGAACTACGAGTCTTGACAACCAACACGTAAGCACTCCTTGGGATTCGACAACCATGGAAATCGCTCTGGGAACCCAAACAATAATTAATAGTCCACGAAACGGGTCAGAATCGCTAAAAACCGCGAGTGTTGATGACCGACAAGCAGACGCACCCCGGGGTTCGTCAATCGCTGAAATCACTCCGGGATCCCAAAACAGTGAGTATAGTCCACGAAATGGGCCAGAATCGGCCAAAACTGCGAGTGTTGATGACCGACACGTAAGTGCACCTTGGGGTTCAATAACTATGGAAATCACTACGGGACCCCAAAACGGTGAGTAATAGTCCACGAAACGGGTCACAATCGACAAAAATGCGAGTGTTGATGACCGACACGTAAGTGCACCTTGGGGTTCAACATCTATGGAAATTGCTACGGGCCCCAAAACGGTGAGTAATAGTCCATGAAACAGGTCACAATCGACAAAAAATGCGAGTGTTGATGACAGACACGTAAATGCACTTCGGGGTTCAACAACTATGGAAATCGCTTCGGGACCCCAAAACGGTGAGTAATAGTCCACGAACGGGTCACAATCGACAAAAACCGCGAGTGGTGATGACCGACACGTAGACACACCTTGGGGTTCGTCAATCGTGGAAATCACTTCGAGACCCCAAAACCGAGTAATAGTCCAAGAAACGGGTCAAAATCGGCCTGAACTACGAGTCTTGACAACCAACACGTAAGCACTCCTTGGGATTCGACAACCATGGAAATCGCTCTGGGACACCCAAACAATAATTAATAGTCCACGAAACGGGTCAGAATCGCTAAGAACCGCGAGTGTTGATGACCGACACGTAGACGCACCCCGAGGTTCGTCAATCGCTGAAATCACTCCGTGACCCCAAAACAATGAGTAATAGTCCATGAAATGGGCCAGAATCAGCCAAAACTGTGAGTGTTGATGACCAAGACGTAAGTGCACCTTGGGGTTCAATAACTATGGAAATCACTACGGGACCCTCAAACGGTGAGTAATAGTCCATGAAATGGGTCACAATCGACCAAACACGTGAGTGTTGATGACTGACACGTAAGTGCACCTTGGGGTTCAACAACTATGGAAATCGCTATGGGACCCCAAAACGGGGATTAATAGTCCACGAATGGGTCACAATCAAAAAATACCGTGAGTGGTGATGACCCACACGTAGACACACCCTGGGGTTCGTCAATCGTGGAAATCACTTCGAGACCCCAAAACCGAGTAATAGTCCAAGAAACGGGTCAAAATCTGCCTGAACTACGAGTCTTGACAACCAACACGTAAGCACTCCTTGGGATTCGACAACCATGGAAATCGCTCTGGGACTCCAAAATGTTGATTAATAGTCCATGAAACGGGTCAGAATTGACAAAAACCGTGAGTCTTGATGACCGACACGTAGTCACACCCCGGGGTTCGTCAATCGTGGAAATCACTATGGGACCCCAAACAGTGAGTAATAGTCCACTAAACGGGCCAGAATCGGCCAAAAGTGCGAGTGTTGATGACCGACACGTAAGTGCACCTTGGGGTTCAATAACTATGGAACTCACTACGGGACCCCAAAACGGTGAGTAATAGTCCACGAAACGGGTCACAATCGACCAAACACGCGAGTGTTGATGACTGACACGTAAGTGCACCTTGGGGTTCAACAACTATGGAAATCGCTATGGGACCCCAAAACGGTGAGTAATAGTCCACGAACGGGTCACAATCAACAAAAACCACGAGTGTTGATGACCGACACATAGACACACCCTGGGGTTCGTCAATCGTGGAAATCACTTCGAGACCTCAAAACCGAGTAATAGTCCAAGAAACGGGTCAGAATCAGCCCGAACTATGAGTCTTGACAACCAACACGTAAGCACTCCTTGGGATTCGACAACCATGGAAATCGCTCTGGGACCCCAAACAATAATTAATAGTCCACGAAACGGGTCAGAATCGCTAAAAACCGCGAGTGTTGATGACCGACAAGCAGACGCACCCCGGGGTTCCTCAATCGCTGAAATCACTCCGGGATCCCAAAACAGTGAGTAATAGTCCATGAAATGGGCCAGAATCGGCCAAAACTGCGAGTGTTGATGACCGACACGTAAGTGCACCTTGGGGTTCAATAACTATGGAAATCACTACGGGACCCCAAAACGGTGAGTAATAGTCCACGAAACGGGTCACAATCGACAAAAATGCGAGTGTTGATGACCGACACGTAAGTGCACCTTGGGGTTCAACATCTATGGAAATTGCTACGGGCCCCAAAACGGTGAGTAATAGTCCATGAAACAGGTCACAATCGACAAAAAATGCGAGTGTTGATGACAGACACGTAAATGCACTTCGGGGTTCAACAACTATGGAAATCGCTTCGGGACCCCAAAACGGTGAGTAATAGTCCACGAACGGGTCACAATCGACAAAAACCGCGAGTGGTGATGACCGACACGTAGACACACCCTGGGGTTCGTCAATCGTGGAAATCACTTCGAGACCCCAAAACCGAGTAATAGTCCAAGAAACGGGTCAAAATCGGCCTGAACTACGAGTCCTGACAACCAACACGTAAGCACTCCTTGGGATTCGACAACCATGGAAATCGCTCTGGGACACCCAAACAATAATTAATAGTCCACGAAACGGGTCAGAATCGCTAAGAACCGCGAGTGTTGATGACTGACACGTAGACGCACCCCGAGGTTCGTCAATCGCTGAAATCACTCCGTGACCCCAAAACAATGAGTAATAGTCCATGAAATGGGCCAGAATCAGCCAAAACTGTGAGTGTTGATGACCAAGACGTAAGTGCACCTTGGGGTTCAATAACTATGGACATCACTACGGGACCCTCAAACGGTGAGTAATAGTCCATGAAATGGGTCACAATCGACCAAACACGTGAGTGTTGATGACTGACACGTAAGTGCACCTTGGGGTTCAACAACTATGGAAATCGCTATGGGACCCCAAAACGGGGAGTAATAGTCCACGAATGGGTCACAATCAAAAAATACCGTGAGTGGTGATGACCCACACGTAGACACACCCTGGGGTTCGTCAATCGTGGAAATCACTTCGAGACCCCAAAACCGAGTAATAGTCCAAGAAACGGGTCAAAATCCGCCCGAACTACGAGTCTTGACAACCAACACGTAAGCACTCCTTGGGATTCGACAACCATGGAAATCGCTCTGAGACTCCAAAATGTTGATTAATAGTCCATGAAACGGGTCAGAATCGACAAAAACCGTGAGTCTTGATGACCGACACGTAGTCACACCCCGGGGTTCGTCAATCGTGGAAATCACTATGGGACCCCAAACAGTGAGTAATAGTCCACTAAACTGGTCAGAATCGGCCAAAAGTGCGAGTGTTGATGACCGACACGTAAGTGCACCTTGGGGTTCAATAACTATGGAACTCACTACGGGACCCCAAAACGGTGAGTAATAGTCCACGAAACGGGTCACAATCGACCAAACACGCGAGTGTTGATGACTGACACGTAAGTGCACCTTGGGGTTCAACAACTATGGAAATCACTATGGGACCCCCAAACGATGAGTAATAGTCCACGAACGGGTCACAATCAACAAAAACCACGAGTGTTGATGACCGACACATAGACACACCCTGGGGTTCGTCAATCGTGGAAATCACTTCGAGACCTCAAAACCGAGTAATAGTCCAAGAAACGGGTCAGAATCAGCCCGAACTACGAGTCTTGACAACCAACACGTAAGCACTCCTTGGGATTCGACAACCATGGAAATCGCTCTGGGACCCCAAACAATAATTAATAGTCCACGAAACGGGTCAGAATCGCTAAAAATCGCGAGTGTTGATGACCGACAAGCAGACGCACCCCGGGGTTCGTCAATCGCTGAAATCACTCCGGGATCCCAAAACAGTGAGTAATAGTCCACGAAATGGGCCAGAATCGGCCAAAACTGCGAGTGTTGATGACCGACACGTAAGTGCACCTTGGGGTTCAATAACTATGGAAATCACTACGGGACCCCAAAACGGTGAGTAATAGTCCACGAAACGGGTCACAATCGACAAAAATGCGAGTGTTGATGACCGACACGTAAGTGCACCTTGGGGTTCAACATCTATGGAAATTGCTACGGGCCCCAAAACGGTGAGTAATAGTCCATGAAACAGGTCACAATCGACAAAAAATGCGAGTGTTGATGACAGACACGTAAATGCACTTCGGGGTTCAACAACTATGGAAATCGCTTCGGGACCCCAAAACGGTGAGTAATAGTCCACGAACGGGTCACAATCGACAAAAACCGCGAGTGGTGATGACCGACACGTAGACACACCTTGGGGTTCGTCAATCGTGGAAATCACTTCGAGACCCCAAAACCGAGTAATAGTCCAAGAAACGGGTCAAAATCGGCCTGAACTACGAGTCTTGACAACCAACACGTAAGCACTCCTTGGGATTCGACAACCATGGAAATCGCTCTGGGACACCCAAACAATAATTAATAGTCCACGAAACGGGTCAGAATCGCTAAGAACCGCGAGTGTTGATGACCGACACGTAGACGCACCCCGAGGTTCGTCAATCGCTGAAATCACTCCGTGACCCCAAAACAATGAGTAATAGTCCATGAAATGGGCCAGAATCAGCCAAAACTGTGAGTGTTGATGACCAAGACGTAAGTGCACCTTGGGGTTCAATAACTATGGAAATCACTACGGGACCCTCAAACGGTGAGTAATAGTCCATGAAATGGGTCACAATCGACCAAACACGTGAGTGTTGATGACTGACACGTAAGTGCACCTTGGGGTTCAACAACTATGGAAATCGCTATGGGACCCCAAAACGGGGAGTAATAGTCCACGAATGGGTCACAATCAAAAAATACCGTGAGTGGTGATGACCCACACGTAGACACACCCTGGGGTTCGTCAATCGTGGAAATCACTTCGAGACCCCAAAACCGAGTAATAGTCCAAGAAACGGGTCAAAATCCGCCCGAACTACGAGTCTTGACAACCAACACGTAAGCACTCCTTGGGATTCGACAACCATGGAAATCGCTCTGGGACTCCAAAATGTTGATTAATAGTCCATGAAACGGGTCAGAATCGACAAAAACCGTGAGTCTTGATGACCGACACGTAGTCACACCCCGGGGTTCGTCAATCGTGGAAATCACTATGGGACCCCAAACAGTGAGTAATAGTCCACTAAACTGGTCAGAATCGGCCAAAAGTGCGAGTGTTGATGACCGACACGTAAGTGCACCTTGGGGTTCAATAACTATGGAACTCACTACGGGACCCCAAAACGGTGAGTAATAGTCCACGAAACGGGTCACAATGGACCAAACACGCGAGTGTTGATGACTGACACGTAAGTGCACCTTGGGGTTCAACAACTATGGAAATCGCTATGGGACCCCAAAACGGTGAGTAATAGTCCACGAACGGGTCACAATCAACAAAAACCACGAGTGTTGATGACCGACACATAGACACACCCTGGGGTTCGTCAATCGTGGAAATCACTTCGAGACCTCAAAACCGAGTAATAGTCCAAGAAACGGGTCAGAATCAGCCCGAACTACGAGTCTTGACAACCAACACGTAAGCACTCCTTGGGATTCGACAACCATGGAAATCGCTCTGGGACGCCAAACAATAATTAATATTCCACGAAACGGGTCAGAATCGCTAAAAACCGCGAGTGTTGATGACCGACAAGCAGACGCACCCCGGGGTTCGTCAATCGCTGAAATCACTCCGGGATCCCAAAACAGTGAGTAATAGTCCACGAAATGGGCCAGAATCGGCCAAAACTGCGAGTGTTGATGACCGACACGTAAGTGCACCTTGGGGTTCAATAACTATGGAAATCACTACGGGACCCCAAAACAGTGAGTAATAGTCCACGAAACGGGTCACAATCGACAAAAATGCGAGTGTTGATGACCGACACGTAAGTGCACCTTGGGGTTCAACATCTATGGAAATTGCTACGGGCCCCAAAACGGTGAGTAATAGTCCATGAAACAGGTCACA
>NW_025228568.1:24129-24877 GCF_018294505.1 Triticum aestivum | reverse complement strand
CAGAATCGGCCAAAAGTGCGAGTGTTGATGACCGACACGTAAGTGCACCTTGGGGTTCAATAACTATGGAACTCACTACGGGACCCCAAAACGGTGAGTAATAGTCCACGAAACGGGTCACAATCGACCAAACACGCGAGTGTTGATGACTGACACGTAAGTGCACCTTGGGGTTCAACAACTATGGAAATCGCTATGGGACCCCAAAACGGTGAGTAATAGTCCACGAACGGGTCACAATCAACAAAAACCACGAGTGTTGATGACCGACACATAGACACACCCTGGGGTTCGTCAATCGTGGAAATCACTTCGAGACCTCAAAACCGAGTAATAGTCCAAGAAACGGGTCAGAATCAGCCCGAACTACGAGTCTTGACAACCAACACGTAAGCACTCCTTGGGATTCGACAACCATGGAAATCGCTCTGGGACCCCAAACAATAATTAATATTCCACGAAACGGGTCAGAATCGCTAAAAACCGCGAGTGTTGATGACCGACAAGCAGACGCACCCCGGGGTTTGTCAATTGCTGAAATCACTCCGGGATCCCAAAACAGTGAGTAATAGTCCACGAAATGGGCCAGAATTGGCCAAAACTGCGAGTGTTGATGACCGACACGTAAGTGCACCTTGGGGTTCAATAAATATGGAAATCACTACGGGACCCCAAAACGGTGAGTAATAGTCCACGAAACGGGTCACAATCGACAAAAATGCGAGTGTTGATGACCGACACGTAAGTC
>NW_025228568.1:14323-24119 GCF_018294505.1 Triticum aestivum | reverse complement strand
CAAAAACCGCGAGTGGTGATGACCGACACGTAGACACACCCTGGGGTTCGTCAATCGTGGAAATCACTTCGAGACCCCACAACCGAGTAATAGTCCAACAAACGGGTCAAAATCGGCCTGAACTACGAGTCTTGACAACCAACACGTAAGCACTCCTTGGGATTCGACAACCATGGAAATCGCTCTGGGACACCCAAACAATAATTAATAGTCCACGAAACGGGTCAGAATCGCTAAGAACCGCGAGTGTTGATGACCGACACGTAGACGCACCCCGAGGTTCGTCAATCGCTGAAATCACTCCGTGACCCCAAAACAATGAGTAATAGTCCATGAAATGGGCCAGAATCAGCCAAAACTGTGAGTGTTGATGACCAAGACGTAAGTGCACCTTGGGGTTCAATAACTATGGAAATCACTATGGGACCCTCAAACGGTGAGTAATAGTCCATGAAATGGGTCACAATCGACCAAACACGTGAGTGTTGATGACTGACACGTAAGTGCACCTTGTGGTTCAACAACTATGGAAATCGCTATGGGACCCCAAAACGGGGAGTAATAGTCCACGAATGGGTCACAATCAAAAAATACCGTGAGTGGTGATGACCCACATGTAGACACACCCTGGGGTTCCTCAATCGTGGAAATCACTTCGAGACCCCAAAACCGAGTAATAGTCCAAGAAACGGGTCAAAATCCGCCCGAACTACGAGTCTTGACAACCAACACGTAAGCACTCCTTGGGATTCGACAACCATGGAAATCGCTCTGGGACTCCAAAATGTTGATTAATAGTCCATGAAACGGGTCAGAATCGACAAAAACCGTGAGTCTTGATGACCGACACGTAGTCACACCCCGGGGTTCGTCAATCGTGGAAATCACTATGGGACCCCAAACAGTGAGTAATAGTCCACTAAACGGGCCAGAATCGGCCAAAAGTGCGAGTGTTGATGACCGACACGTAAGTGCACCTTGGGGTTCAATAACTATGGAACTCACTACGGGACCCCAAAACGGTGAGTAATAGTCCACGAAACGGGTCACAATCGACCAAACACGCGAGTGTTGATGACTGACACGTAAGTGCACCTTGGGGTTCAACAACTATGGAAATCACTATGGGACCCCCAAACGATGAGTAATAGTCCACGAACGGGTCACAATCAACAAAAACCACGAGTGTTGATGACCGACACATAGACACACCCTGGGGTTCGTCAATCGTGGAAATCACTTCGAGACCTCAAAACCGAGTAATAGTCCAAGAAACGGGTCAGAATCAGCCCGAACTACGAGTCTTGACAACCAACACGTAAGCACTCCTTGGGATTCGACAACCATGGAAATCGCTCTGGGACCCCAAACAATAATTAATAGTCCACGAAACGGGTCAGAATCGCTAAAAATCGCGAGTGTTGATGACCGACAAGCAGACGCACCCCGGGGTTCGTCAATCGCTGAAATCACTCCGGGATCCCAAAACAGTGAGTAATAGTCCACGAAATGGGCCAGAATCGGCCAAAACTGCGAGTGTTGATGACCGACACGTAAGTGCACCTTGGGGTTCAATAACTATGGAAATCACTACGGGACCCCAAAACGGTGAGTAATAGTCCACGAAACGGGTCACAATCGACAAAAATGCGAGTGTTGATGACCGACACGTAAGTGCACCTTGGGGTTCAACATCTATGGAAATTGCTACGGGCCCCAAAACGGTGAGTAATAGTCCATGAAACAGGTCACAATCGACAAAAAATGCGAGTGTTGATGACAGACACGTAAATGCACTTCGGGGTTCAACAACTATGGAAATCGCTTCGGGACCCCAAAACGGTGAGTAATAGTCCACGAACGGGTCACAATCGACAAAAACCGCGAGTGGTGATGACCGACACGTAGACACACCTTGGGGTTCGTCAATCGTGGAAATCACTTCGAGACCCCAAAACCGAGTAATAGTCCAAGAAACGGGTCAAAATCGGCCTGAACTACGAGTCTTGACAACCAACACGTAAGCACTCCTTGGGATTCGACAACCATGGAAATCGCTCTGGGACACCCAAACAATAATTAATAGTCCACGAAACGGGTCAGAATCGCTAAGAACCGCGAGTGTTGATGACCGACACGTAGACGCACCCCGAGGTTCGTCAATCGCTGAAATCACTCCGTGACCCCAAAACAATGAGTAATAGTCCATGAAATGGGCCAGAATCAGCCAAAACTGTGAGTGTTGATGACCAAGACGTAAGTGCACCTTGGGGTTCAATAACTATGGAAATCACTACGGGACCCTCAAACGGTGAGTAATAGTCCATGAAATGGGTCACAATCGACCAAACACGTGAGTGTTGATGACTGACACGTAAGTGCACCTTGGGGTTCAACAACTATGGAAATCGCTATGGGACCCCAAAACGGGGATTAATAGTCCACGAATGGGTCACAATCAAAAAATACCGTGAGTGGTGATGACCCACACGTAGACACACCCTGGGGTTCGTCAATCGTGGAAATCACTTCGAGACCCCAAAACCGAGTAATAGTCCAAGAAACGGGTCAAAATCTGCCCGAACTACGAGTCTTGACAACCAACACGTAAGCACTCCTTGGGATTCGACAACCATGGAAATCGCTCTGGGACTCCAAAATGTTGATTAATAGTCCATGAAACGGGTCAGAATTGACAAAAACCGTGAGTCTTGATGACCGACACGTAGTCACACCCCGGGGTTCGTCAATCGTGGAAATCACTATGGGACCCCAAACAGTGAGTAATAGTCCACTAAACGGGCCAGAATCGGCCAAAAGTGCGAGTGTTGATGACCGACACGTAAGTGCACCTTGGGGTTCAATAACTATGGAACTTACTACGGGACCCCAAAACGGTGAGTAATAGTCCACGAAACGGGTCACAATCGACCAAACACGCGAGTGTTGATGACTGACACGTAAGTGCACCTTGGGGTTCAGCAACTATGGAAATCGCTATGGGACCCCAAAACGGTGAGTAATAGTCCACGAACGGGTCACAATCAACAAAAACCACGAGTGTTGATGACCGACACATAGACACACCCTGGGGTTCGTCAATCGTGGAAATCACTTCGAGACCTCAAAACCGAGTAATAGTCCAAGAAACGGGTCAGAATCAGCCCGAACTACGAGTCTTGACAACCAACACGTAAGCACTCCTTGGGATTCGACAACCATGGAAATCGCTCTGGGACCCCAAACAATAATTAATAGTCCACGAAACGGGTCAGAATCGCTAAAAACCGCGAGTGTTGATGACCGACAAGCAGACGCACCCCGGGGTTCCTCAATCGCTGAAATCACTCCGGGATCCCAAAACAGTGAGTAATAGTCCATGAAATGGGCCAGAATCGGCCAAAACTGCGAGTGTTGATGACCGACACGTAAGTGCACCTTGGGGTTCAATAACTATGGAAATCACTACGGGACCCCAAAACGGTGAGTAATAGTCCACGAAACGGGTCACAATCGACAAAAATGCGAGTGTTGATGACCGACACGTAAGTGCACCTTGGGGTTCAACATCTATGGAAACTGCTACGGGCCCCAAAACGGTGAGTAATAGTCCATGAAACAGGTCACAATCGACAAAAAATGCGAGTGTTGATGACAGACACGTAAATGCACTTCGGGGTTCAACAACTATGGAAATCGCTTCGGGACCCCAAAACGGTGAGTAATAGTCCACGAACGGGTCACAATCAGCAAAAACCGCGAGTGGTGATGACCGACACGTAGACACACCCTGGGGTTCGTCAATCGTGGAAATCACTTCGAGACCCCACAACCGAGTAATAGTCCAACAAACGGGTCAAAATCGGCCTGAACTACGAGTCTTGACAACCAACACGTAAGCACTCCTTGGGATTCGACAACCATGGAAATCGCTCTGGGACACCCAAACAATAATTAATAGTCCACGAAACGGGTCAGAATCGCTAAGAACCGCGAGTGTTGATGACCGACACGTAGACGCACCCCGAGGTTCGTCAATCGCTGAAATCACTCCGTGACCCCAAAACAATGAGTAATAGTCCATGAAATGGGCCAGAATCAGCCAAAACTGTGAGTGTTGATGACCAAGACGTAAGTGCACCTTGGGGTTCAATAACTATGGAAATCACTACGGGACCCTCAAACGGTGAGTAATAGTCCATGAAATGGGTCACAATCGACCAAACACGTGAGTGTTGATGACTGACACGTAAGTGCACCTTGGGGTTCAACAACTATGGAAATCGCTATGGGACCCCAAAACGGGGATTAATAGTCCACGAATGGGTCACAATCAAAAAATACCGTGAGTGGTGATGACCCACACGTAGACACACCCTGGGGTTCGTCAATCGTGGAAATCACTTCGAGACCCCAAAACCGAGTAATAGTCCAAGAAACGGGTCAAAATCTGCCTGAACTACGAGTCTTGACAACCAACACGTAAGCACTCCTTGGGATTCGACAACCATGGAAATCGCTCTGGGACTCCAAAATGTTGATTAATAGTCCATGAAACGGGTCAGAATTGACAAAAACCGTGAGTCTTGATGACCGACACGTAGTCACACCCCGGGGTTCGTCAATCGTGGAAATCACTATGGGACCCCAAACAGTGAGTAATAGTCCACTAAACGGGCCAGAATCGGCCAAAAGTGCGAGTGTTGATGACCGACACGTAAGTGCACCTTGGGGTTCAATAACTATGGAACTCACTACGGGACCCCAAAACGGTGAGTAATAGTCCACGAAACGGGTCACAATCGACCAAACACGCGAGTGTTGATGACTGACACGTAAGTGCACCTTGGGGTTCAACAACTATGGAAATCGCTATGGGACCCCAAAACGGTGAGTAATAGTCCACGAACGGGTCACAATCAACAAAAACCACGAGTGTTGATGACCGACACATAGACACACCCTGGGGTTCGTCAATCGTGGAAATCACTTCGAGACCTCAAAACCGAGTAATAGTCCAAGAAACGGGTCAGAATCAGCCCGAACTATGAGTCTTGACAACCAACACGTAAGCACTCCTTGGGATTCGACAACCATGGAAATCGCTCTGGGACCCCAAACAATAATTAATAGTCCACGAAACGGGTCAGAATCGCTAAAAACCGCGAGTGTTGATGACCGACAAGCAGACGCACCCCGGGGTTCCTCAATCGCTGAAATCACTCCGGGATCCCAAAACAGTGAGTAATAGTCCATGAAATGGGCCAGAATCGGCCAAAACTGCGAGTGTTGATGACCGACACGTAAGTGCACCTTGGGGTTCAATAACTATGGAAATCACTACGGGACCCCAAAACGGTGAGTAATAGTCCACGAAACGGGTCACAATCGACAAAAATGCGAGTGTTGATGACCGACACGTAAGTGCACCTTGGGGTTCAACATCTATGGAAATTGCTACGGGCCCCAAAACGGTGAGTAATAGTCCATGAAACAGGTCACAATCGACAAAAAATGCGAGTGTTGATGACAGACACGTAAATGCACTTCGGGGTTCAACAACTATGGAAATCGCTTCGGGACCCCAAAACGGTGAGTAATAGTCCACGACCGGGTCACAATCAACAAAAACCACGAGTGGTGATGACCGACACGTAGACACACCCTGGGGTTCGTCAATCGTGGAAATCACTTCGAGACCCCACAACCGAGTAATAGTCCAACAAACGGGTCAAAATCGGCCTGAACTACGAGTCTTGACAACCAACACGTAAGCACTCCTTGGGATTCGACAACCATGGAAATCGCTCTGGGACACCCAAACAATAATTAATAGTCCACGAAACGGGTCAGAATCGCTAAGAACCGCGAGTGTTGATGACCGACACGTAGACGCACCCCGAGGTTCGTCAATCGCTGAAATCACTCCGTGACCCCAAAACAATGAGTAATAGTCCATGTAATGGGCCAGAATCAGCCAAAACTGTGAGTGTTGATGACCAAGACGTAAGTGCACCTTGGGGTTCAATAACTATGGAAATCACTACGGGACCCTCAAACGGTGAGTAATAGTCCATGAAATGGGTCACAATCGACCAAACACGTGAGTGTTGATGACTGACACGTAAGTGCACCTTGGGGTTCAACAACTATGGAAATCGCTATGGGACCCCAAAACGGGGATTTATAGTCCACGAATGGGTCACAATCAAAAAATACCGTGAGTGGTGATGACCCACACGTAGACACACCCTGGGGTTCGTCAATCGCGGAAATCACTTCGAGACCCCAAAACCGAGTAATAGTCCAAGAAACGGGTCAAAATCTGCCCAAACTACGAGTCTTGACAACCAACACGTAAGCACTCCTTGGGATTCGACAACCATGGAAATCGCTCTGGGACTCCAAAATGTTGATTAATAGTCCATGAAACGGCTCAGAATTGACAAAAACCGTGAGTCTTGATGACCGACACGTAGTCACACCCCGGGGTTCGTCAATCGTGGAAATCACTATGGGACCCCAAACAGTGAGTAATAGTCCACTAAACGGGCCAGAATCGGCCAAAAGTGCGAGTGTTGATGACCGACACGTAAGTGCACCTTGGGGTTCAATAACTATGGAACTCACTACGGGACCCCAAAACGGTGAGTAATAGTCCACGAAACGGGTCACAATCGACCAAACACGCGAGTGTTGATGACTGACACGTAAGTGCACCTTGGGGTTCAACAACTATGGAAATCGCTATGGGACCCCAAAACGGTGAGTAATAGTCCACGAACGGGTCACAATCAACAAAAACCACGAGTGTTGATGACCGACACATAGACACACCCTGGGGTTCGTCAATCGTGGAAATCACTTCGAGACCTCAAAACCGAGTAATAGTCCAAGAAACGGGTCAGAATCAGCCCGAACTATGAGTCTTGACAACCAACACGTAAGCACTCCTTGGGATTCGACAACCATGGAAATCGCTCTGGGACCCCAAACAATAATTAATAGTCCACGAAACGGGTCAGAATCGCTAAAAACCGCGAGTGTTGATGACCGACAAGCAGACGCACCCCGGGGTTCCTCAATCGCTGAAATCACTCCGGGATCCCAAAACAGTGAGTAATAGTCCATGAAATGGGCCAGAATCGGCCAAAACTGCGAGTGTTGATGACCGACACGTAAGTGCACCTTGGGGTTCAATAACTATGGAAATCACTACGGGACCCCAAAACGGTGAGTAATAGTCCACGAAACGGGTCACAATCGACAAAAATGCGAGTGTTGATGACCGACACGTAAGTGCACCTTGGGGTTCAACATCTATGGAAATTGCTACGGGCCCCAAAACGGTGAGTAATAGTCCATGAAACAGGTCACAATCGACAAAAAATGCGAGTGTTGATGACAGACACGTAAATGCACTTCGGGGTTCAACAACTATGGAAATCGCTTCGGGACCCCAAAACGGTGAGTAATAGTCCACGACCGGGTCACAATCAACAAAAACCGCGAGTGGTGATGACCGACACGTAGACACACCCTGGGGTTTGTCAATCGTGGAAATCACTTCGAGACCCCACAACCGAGTAATAGTCCAACAAACGGGTCAAAATCGGCCTGAACTACGAGTCTTGACAACCAACACGTAAGCACTCCTTGGGATTCGACAACCATGGAAATCGCTCTGGGACACCCAAACAATAATTAATAGTCCACGAAACGGGTCAGAATCGCTAAGAACCGCGAGTGTTGATGACCGACACGTAGACGCACCCCGAGGTTCGTCAATCGCTGAAATCACTCCGTGACCCCAAAACAATGAGTAATAGTCCATGAAATGGGCCAGAATCAGCCAAAACTGTGAGTGTTGATGACCAAGACGTAAGTGCACCTTGGGGTTCAATAACTATGGAAATCACTACGGGACCCTCAAACGGTGAGTAATAGTCCATGAAATGGGTCACAATCGACCAAACACGTGAGTGTTGATGACTGACACGTAAGTGCACCTTGGGGTTCAACAACTATGGAAATCGCTATGGGACCCCAAAACGGGGAGTAATAGTCCACGAATGGGTCACAATCAAAAAATACCGTGAGTGGTGATGACCCACACGTAGACACACCCTGGGGTTCGTCAATCGTGGAAATCACTTCGAGACCCCAAAACCGAGTAATAGTCCAAGAAACGGGTCAAAATCCGCCCGAACTACGAGTCTTGACAACCAACACGTAAGCACTCCTTGGGATTTGACAACCATGGAAATCGCTCCGGGACTCCAAAATGTTGATTAATAGTCCATGAAATGGGTCAGAATCGACAAAAACCGTGAGTCTTGATGACCGACACGTAGTCACACCCCGGGGTTCGTCAATCGTGGAAATCACTATGGGACCCCAAACAGTGAGTAATAGTCCACTAAACGGGTCAGAATCGGCCAAAAGTGCGAGTGTTGATGACCGACACGTAAGTGCACCTTGGGGTTCAATAACTATGGAACTCACTACGGGACCCCAAAACGGTGAGTAATAGTCCACGAAACGGGTCACAATCGACCAAACACGCGAGTGTTGATGACTGACACGTAAGTGCACCTTGGGGTTCAACAACTATGGAAATCACTATGGGACCCCAAAACGGTGAGTAATAGTCCACGAACGGGTCACAATCAACAAAAACCACGAGTGTTGATGACCGACACATAGACACACCCTGGGGTTCGTCAATCGTGGAAATCACTTCGAGACCCCAAAACCGAGTAATAGTCCAAGAAACGGGTCAGAATCAGCCCGAACTATGAGTCTTGACAACCAACACGTAAGCACTCCTTGGGATTCGACAACCATGGAAATCGCTCTGGGACCCCAAACAATAATTAATAGTCCACGAAACGGGTCAGAATCGCTAAAAACCGCGAGTGTTGATGACCGACAAGCAGACGCACCCCGGGGTTCGTCAATCGCTGCAATCACTCCGGGATCCCAAAACAGTGAGTAATAGTCCATGAAATGGGCCAGAATCGGCCAAAACTGCGAGTGTTGATGACCGACACGTAAGTGCACCTTGGGGTTCAATAACTATGGAAATCACTACGGGACCCCAAAACGGTGAGTAATAGTCCACGAAACGGGTCACAATCGACAAAAATGCGAGTGTTGATGACCGACACGTAAGTGCACCTTGGGGTTCAACATCTATGGAAATTGCTACGGGCCCCAAAACGGTGAGTAATAGTCCATGAAACAGGTCACAACCGACAAAAAATGCGAGTGTTGATGACAGACACGTAAATGCACTTCGGGGTTCAACAACTATGGAAATCGCTTCGGGACCCCAAAACGGTGAGTAATAGTCCACGACCGGGTCACAATCAACAAAAACCGCGAGTGGTGATGACCGACACGTAGACACACCCTGGGGTTCGTCAATCGTGGAAATCACTTCGAGACCCCACAACCGAGTAATAGTCCAACAAACGGGTCAAAATCGGCCTGAACTACGAGTCTTGACAACCAACACGTAAGCACTCCTTGGGATTCGACAACCATGGAAATCGCTCTGGGACACCCAAACAATAATTAATAGTCCACGAAACGGGTCAGAATCGCTAAGAACCGCGAGTGTTGATGACCGACACGTAGACGCACCCCGAGGTTCGTCAATCGCTGAAATCACTCCGTGACCCCAAAACAATGAGTAATAGTCCATGAAATGGGCCAGAATCAGCCAAAACTGTGAGTGTTGATGACCAAGACGTAAGTGCACCTTGGGGTTCAATAACTATGGAAATCACTA
>NW_025228568.1:12360-14027 GCF_018294505.1 Triticum aestivum | reverse complement strand
GAAATGGGCCAGAATCGGCCAAAACTGCGAGTGTTGATGACCGACACGTAAGTGCACCTTGGGGTTCAATAACTATGGAAATCACTACGGGACCCCAAAACGGTGAGTAATAGTCCACGAAACGGGTCACAATCGACAAAAATGCGAGTGTTGATGACCGACACGTAAGTGCACCTTGGGGTTCAACATCTATGGAAATTGCTACGGGCCCCAAAACGGTGAGTAATAGTCCATGAAACAGGTCACAATCGACAAAAAATGCGAGTGTTGATGACAGACACGTAAATGCACTTCGGGGTTCAACAACTATGGAAATCGCTTCGGGACCCCAAAACGGTGAGTAATAGTCCACGACCGGGTCACAATCAACAAAAACCACGAGTGGTGATGACCGACACGTAGACACACCCTGGGGTTCGTCAATCGTGGAAATCACTTCGAGACCCCACAACCGAGTAATAGTCCAACAAACGGGTCAAAATCGGCCTGAACTACGAGTCTTGACAACCAACACGTAAGCACTCCTTGGGATTCGACAACCATGGAAATCGCTCTGGGACACCCAAACAATAATTAATAGTCCACGAAACGGGTCAGAATCGCTAAGAACCGCGAGTGTTGATGACCGACACGTAGACGCACCCCGAGGTTCGTCAATCGCTGAAATCACTCCGTGACCCCAAAACAATGAGTAATAGTCCATGTAATGGGCCAGAATCAGCCAAAACTGTGAGTGTTGATGACCAAGACGTAAGTGCACCTTGGGGTTCAATAACTATGGAAATCACTACGGGACCCTCAAACGGTGAGTAATAGTCCATGAAATGGGTCACAATCGACCAAACACGTGAGTGTTGATGACTGACACGTAAGTGCACCTTGGGGTTCAACAACTATGGAAATCGCTATGGGACCCCAAAACGGGGATTTATAGTCCACGAATGGGTCACAATCAAAAAATACCGTGAGTGGTGATGACCCACACGTAGACACACCCTGGGGTTCGTCAATCGCGGAAATCACTTCGAGACCCCAAAACCGAGTAATAGTCCAAGAAACGGGTCAAAATCTGCCCAAACTACGAGTCTTGACAACCAACACGTAAGCACTCCTTGGGATTCGACAACCATGGAAATCGCTCTGGGACTCCAAAATGTTGATTAATAGTCCATGAAACGGCTCAGAATTGACAAAAACCGTGAGTCTTGATGACCGACACGTAGTCACACCCCGGGGTTCGTCAATCGTGGAAATCACTATGGGACCCCAAACAGTGAGTAATAGTCCACTAAACGGGCCAGAATCGGCCAAAAGTGCGAGTGTTGATGACCGACACGTAAGTGCACCTTGGGGTTCAATAACTATGGAACTCACTACGGGACCCCAAAACGGTGAGTAATAGTCCACGAAACGGGTCACAATCGACCAAACACGCGAGTGTTGATGACTGACACGTAAGTGCACCTTGGGGTTCAACAACTATGGAAATCGCTATGGGACCCCAAAACGGTGAGTAATAGTCCACGAACGGGTCACAATCAACAAAAACCACGAGTGTTGATGACCGACACATAGACACACCCTGGGGTTCGTCAATCGTGGAAATCACTTCGAGACCTCAAAACCGAGTAATAGTCCAAGAAACGGGTCAGAATCAGCCCGAACTA
>NW_025228568.1:9569-11087 GCF_018294505.1 Triticum aestivum | reverse complement strand
AAACACGCGAGTGTTGATGACTGACACGTAAGTGCACCTTGGGGTTCAACAACTATGGAAATCACTATGGGACCCCAAAACGGTGAGTAATAGTCCACGAACGGGTCACAATCAACAAAAACCACGAGTGTTGATGACCGACACATAGACACACCCTGGGGTTCGTCAATCGTGGAAATCACTTCGAGACCTCAAAACCGAGTAATAGTCCAAGAAACGGGTCAGAATCAGCCCGAACTATGAGTCTTGACAACCAACACGTAAGCACTCCTTGGGATTCGACAACCATGGAAATCGCTCTGGGACCCCAAACAATAATTAATAGTCCACGAAACGGGTCAGAATCGCTAAAAACCGCGAGTGTTGATGACCGACAAGCAGATGCACCCCGGGGTTCCTCAATCGCTGAAATCACTCCGGGATCCCAAAACAGTGAGTAATAGTCCATGAAATGGGCCAGAATCGGCCAAAACTGCGAGTGTTGATGACCGACACGTAAGTGCACCTTGGGGTTCAATAACTATGGAAATCACTACGGGACCCCAAAACGGTGAGTAATAGTCCACGAAACGGGTCACAATCGACAAAAATGCGAGTGTTGATGACCGACACGTAAGTGCACCTTGGGGTTCAACATCTATGGAAATTGCTACGGGCCCCAAAACGGTGAGTAATAGTCCATGAAACAGGTCACAATCGACAAAAAATGCGAGTGTTGATGACAGACACGTAAATGCACTTCGGGGTTCAACAACTATGGAAATCGCTTCGGGACCCCAAAACGGTGAGTAATAGTCCACGAACGGGTCACAATCAACAAAAACCGCGAGTGGTGATGACCGACACGTAGACACACCCTGGGGTTCGTCAATCGTGGAAATCACTTCGAGACCCCACAACCGAGTAATAGTCCAACAAACGGGTCAAAATCGGCCTGAACTACGAGTCTTGACAACCAACACGTAAGCACTCCTTGGGATTCGACAACCATGGAAATCGCTCTGGGACACCCAAACAATAATTAATAGTCCACGAAACGGGTCAGAATCGCTAAGAACTGCGAGTGTTGATGACCGACACGTAGACGCACCCCGAGGTTCGTCAATCGCTGAAATCACTCCGTGACCCCAAAACAATGAGTAATAGTCCATGAAATGGGCCAGAATCAGCCAAAACTGTGAGTGTTGATGACCAAGACGTAAGTGCACCTTGGGGTTCAATAACTATGGAAATCACTACGGGACCCTCAAACGGTGAGTAATAGTCCATGAAATGGGTCACAATCGACCAAACACGTGAGTGTTGATGACTGACACGTAAGTGCACCTTGGGGTTCAACAACTATGGAAATCGCTATGGGACCCCAAAACGGGGAGTAATAGTCCACGAATGGGTCACAATCAAAAAATACCGTGAGTGGTGATGACCCACACGTAGACACACCCTGGGGTTCGTCAATCGTGGAAATCACTTCGAGACCCCAAAACCGAGTAATAGTCCAAGAAACGGGTCAAAATC
>NW_025228568.1:7559-7967 GCF_018294505.1 Triticum aestivum | reverse complement strand
AAACACGCGAGTGTTGATGACTGACACGTAAGTGCACCTTGGGGTTCAACAACTATGGAAATCACTATGGGACCCCAAAACGGTGAGTAATAGTCCACGAACGGGTCACAATCAACAAAAACCACGAGTGTTGATGACCGACACATAGACACACCCTGGGGTTCGTCAATCGTGGAAATCACTTCGAGACCCCAAAACCGAGTAATAGTCCAAGAAACGGGTCAGAATCAGCCCGAACTATGAGTCTTGACAACCAACACGTAAGCACTCCTTGGGATTCGACAACCATGGAAATCGCTCTGGGACCCCAAACAATAATTAATAGTCCACGAAACGGGTCAGAATCGCTAAAAACCGCGAGTGTTGATGACCGACAAGCAGACGCACCCCGGGGTTCGTCAATCGCTG
>NW_025228568.1:0-1065 GCF_018294505.1 Triticum aestivum | reverse complement strand
CTAAGAACCGCGAGTGTTGATGACCGACACGTAGACGCACCCCGAGGTTCGTCAATCGCTGAAATCACTCCGTGACCCCAAAACAATGAGTAATAGTCCATGAAATGGGCCAGAATCAGCCAAAACTGTGAGTGTTGATGACCAAGACGTAAGTGCACCTTGGGGTTCAATAACTATGGAAATCACTACGGGACCCTCAAACGGTGAGTAATAGTCCATGAAATGGGTCACAATCGACCAAACACGTGAGTGTTGATGACTGACACGTAAGTGCACCTTGGGGTTCAACAACTATGGAAATCGCTATGGGACCCCAAAACGGGGATTAATAGTCCACGAATGGGTCACAATCAAAAAATACCGTGAGTGGTGATGACCCACACGTAGACACACCCTGGGGTTCGTCAATCGTGGAAATCACTTCGAGACCCCAAAACCGAGTAATAGTCCAAGAAACGGGTCAAAATCTGCCCGAACTACGAGTCTTGACAACCAACACGTAAGCACTCCTTGGGATTCGACAACCATGGAAATCGCTCTGGGACCCCAAAATGTTGATTAATAGTCCATGAAACGGGTCAGAATCGACAAAAACTGTGAGTCTTGATGACCGACACGTAGTCACACCCCGGGGTTCGTCAATCGTGGAAATCACTATGGGACCCCAAACAGTGAGTAATAGTCCACTAAACGGGCCAGAATCGGCCAAAAGTGCGAGTGTTGATGACCGACACGTAAGTGCACCTTGGGGTTCAATAACTATGGAACTCACTACGGGACCCCAAAACGGTGAGTAATAGTCCACGAAACGGGTCACAATCGACCAAACACGCGAGTGTTGATGACTGACACGTAAGTGCACCTTGGGGTTCAACAACTATGGAAATCGCTATGGGACCCCAAAACGGTGAGTAATAGTCCACGAACGGGTCACAATCAACAAAAACCACGAGTGTTGATGACCGACACATAGACACACCCTGGGGTTCGTCAATCGTGGAAATCACTTCGAGACCTCAAAACCGAGTAATAGTCCAAGAAACGGGTCAGAATCAGCCCGAACTA
>NW_025228567.1:43069-47520 GCF_018294505.1 Triticum aestivum | reverse complement strand
AAGAGATGACCGACAAATTCATCATCAAGAAGATCCTAAGAGCCTTGGATGGAAAATATGATACTGTGTGCACATTGATCCAAATGATGCCCAACTACAAGAATCTCAAGCCAATGGAGGTCATCGGAAGAATTGTTGCTCATGAGATGTCACTCAAGGATAAGGAGGAGCTGCACAACAAGTCAAGTGGTGCTTACAAAGCCTCATGTGAAGCTCCCACATCATCAAGTGAGAAACAAACCTTCAATGAAGAATTGAGCCTAATGGTGAAGAACTTCAACAAATTATACAAGAGTAGAAGCAAGGAAAGAAGTTCCAAGTCAAGGTCATACAATGACAAAAGATCTTCCAGTCGGGAGCGAAATTGCTACAACTGTGGAAGACCCGGACACTATTCCAATGAGTGTACGGCTCCATACAAAAGAAGAGAAGAATCACCGCCAAGAGAGAGAAGGAGTAGAGATGATCGTTATGAACGAAGAACATCCCGGAGAATCAAGGATTCGGAAAGGAAGGATAAGTCATCAAGGAGCTACAGAAAACGAAGACATCAAGCTCATGTTGGTGAATGGTTATCCGATTCTGACTATGAACATCACTCCGAGAGAAGCTATCACTCCGACTCCGAACATACTCAAGATGAAGGTGTTGCCGGTCTAGCACTTGTGTCAACCAACTCCCACGACATATTTGATTCACCATATGAAGTACTTGGAAGATGCTTCATGGCTAAAGGCCCAAAGGTAACACATCCTGAGTATGTTGATTTCAATAGTGATGAAGATGACTTGTTAGGTGATGATGATTTACTTATTGACAACTCTAGTGATGAATACTATGATGAAACGTCAATTAATCATGCTAATCAAGATAAAACGAATGACGATGATAAGGAGAAGATTGAGCTCTTAACTAAAGAACTAAACACTCTCAAGTTAGCTCATGAAACTATCTTAGGGGATCATCGAGAACTTTGAAGGACTCATGAGAAGTTACGCTTTGAAAAGCTCAACCTTGAGCAAGAGCATGAGTTCTTAAAGGCAATCAATGATGATCTTTGCAAGAAAAGTTATTCTTACATTGCCAAGCTTTTACTCTTATGTACTTACATGCCTCAAGTCAAGTCTAGTAACAAAAACAAGAAGGATTCTTCCTCTAGTAGTAACAATCATCATGTTAAATCCAATATTGTTGCTTCTAGTAGTTTTCTTGATTCCACTAATGATTCTCTTAGCCAAGTTACACTTGAGCAAGAAAATAGCTTATTGAAGGGAATCATAGAGAAAGGTGTTTACAAGAGCCTTGCCGGGAGTAAGCAATTCGAGGAAATTGTACGCAATTAAGGAAGGCACCGGAAGAACCAAGGTGTTGGTTTTGTATGAAAGTTCAATGCCAATGGAGTTGAGTGGGTATATTTGATATACATGTTATTGATGTGTACCTTACTAATGCTCGTAGTAGCGCCTGGGCATTTGATACTGTTTCCGTTGCTCATATTTGCAATTCGAAACAAGGGCTACAGATTAAACAAAGATTGGCTAAGGACGAGGTGACGATGCGCGTGGGAAATGGTTCCAAAGTTGATGTGATCGCCGTCGGCACGCTACCTCTACATCTATCTTCGGGATTAGTTTTAGACCTGAATAATTTTTATTTGGTGCCAGCGTTAAGCATGAACATTATATCTGGATCTTGTTTGATGCGAGATGGTTATTCATTTAAATCAGAGAGTAATGGTTGTTCTATTTATATGAGTAATATCTTTTATGGTCATGCACCCTTGATGAGTGGTCTATTTTTGTTGAATCTCAATTGTAGTGATACAGATATTCATAATATTGAAGCCAAAAGATGCAAGGTTAATAATGATAGTGCAACTTATTTGTGGCACTGCCATTTAGGTCATATTGGTGTAAAGCGCATGAAGAAACTTATCCTGATGGGCTTTTAGAATCACTTGATTCTTGTGAACCATGCCTCATGGGCAAGATGACTAAGACTCCGTTCTCCAGAACAATGGAGCGAGCAACTGACTTATTGGAAATAATACCTACGGATGTATGCGGTCCGATGAGTGTTGAGGCTTGCGGCGGGTATCGTTATTTTCTCACCTTCACAGGTGATTTGAGAAGATATGGGTATATCTACTTAATGAAACATAAGTCTGAAACATTTGAAAAGTTTAAAGAATTTCAGAGTGAAGTGGAAAATCATCGTAACAAGAAAATAAAGTTTCTACGATCTGATCTGGATGTGAATATTTGAGTTATGAGTTTGGTCTTCATTTGAAACAATGTGGAATAGTTTGGCAACTCGCGCCACCTGGAACACCACAGAGTAATGGTGTGTCTGAACGTCATAACCGTACTTTATTAGATGGTGCGATCTATGATTTCTCTTAGCGATTTACAACTATCATTTTGGGGTTATGCTTTAGAGACGGTTGCATTCATGTTAAATAGGGAACCATCTAAATCCGTTGAGACGACACCATTTGAACTGTGGTTTGGCAAGAAACCTAAGATGTCGTTTCTTAAAGTTTGGGGCTGGGATGCTTATGTGTAAAAGCTTCAACCTGATAAGCTCGAACCCAAATCAGAGAAATGTGTCTTCATAGGATACCCAAAGGAAACTGTTGGGTACACCTTCTATCACATATCCAAAGGCAAGATATTCGTTGCTAATAATGGATCTAGAAAAGGAGTTTCTCTCGAAAGAAGTGAGTGGGAGGAAAGTAGAACTTGATGAGGTAATTGTACCTGCTCCCAAATTGGAAAGTAGTTCATCGCAGAAATCAGTTCCAGTGATTCCTACACCAATTATTGAGGAAGCTAATGATGATGATCATGAAACTTTAGATCAAGTTATTACCGAACCTCGTAGGTCAAACAGAGTAAGGTCCGCACCAGAGTGGTACGGTAATCCTATTCTGGAGGCCATGTTACTTGACCATGACGAACCTACGAACTATGAGGAAGCGATGATGAGCCCAGATTCCATGAAATGGCTTGAGGCCATGAAATCTGAGATAGGATCCATGTATGAGAATAAAGTGTGGACTTTGGTTGACTTGCCCAATGATCAACAAGCAATAGAGAATAAATGGATCTTCAAGAAGAAGACTGACACTAACAGTAATATTACTGTCTACAAAGCTCAACTTGTTGCGAAAGGTTTTCGACAAGTTCAAGGGGTTGACTACGATGAGACCTTCTCACCCGTAGCGATGCTTAAGTCTATCCGAATCATGTTAGCAATTGCCGCATTTTATGATTATGAAATCTGGCAAATGGATGTCAAAACTGCATTCCTTAATGGATATCTTAAAGAAGAGTTGTATATGATGCAACCAGGAGGTTTTGTTGATCCAAAGGTGCTAACAAAGTGTGCAAGCTCCAGCAATCCATTTATGGACTGGTGCAAGCCTCTCGGAGTTGGAATATATGCTTTGATATATAGTGTGATCAAAGCATATGGTTTTATACAGACTTTTGGAGAAGCCTGTATTTACAAGAAAGTGAGTGGGAGCTCTGTAGCATTTCTGATATTATATGTGGATGCCATATTGTTGAGCGGAAATGATACGGAATTTCTGGATAGCATAAAAGGATACTTGAATAAGAATTTTTCAATGAAAGACCTTGGTGAAGCTGCTTATATATTGGGCATCAAGATCTATAGAGATAGATCAAGACGCTTAATTGGACTTTCACAAAGCACATACCTTGATAAAGTTTTGAAGAAGTTCAAAATGGATCAGTCAAAGAAAGGGTTCTTGCTTGTGTTACAAGGTGTGAAGTTGAGTTAGACTCAATGCCCGACCACTGTAGAAGATAGAGGGAAAATGAAAGTCATTCCCTATGCCTCATCCATAGGTTGTATCATGTATGCAATGATGTGTACCAGACCTGATGTGTTCCTTGCTATTAGTTTAGTAGGGAGGTACCAAAGTAATCCAAGAGTGGATAACTGGACAGCGGTCAAGAACATCCTAAAATACCTAAAAAGGACTAAGGATATGTTTCTCATTTATGGAGGCGACAAAGAGTTTGTCGTAAATGGTTACATCGATGCAAGCGTTAACACTGATCCGGATGACTCTAAGTCACAAACCGGATATGTATTCATATTGAATGGTGGAGCTGTCAGTTGGTGCTGTTCCAAGCAAAGCGTCGTGGCAGGATCTACGTGTGAAGCGGAGTACATAGCTGCTTCAGAAGCAACAAATGAAGAAATCTGGATGAAGGAGTTCATATCCGATCTAGGTGTAATACCTAGTGCATCGGGTCCAATGAAAATCTTTTGTGACAATACTGGAGCAATAGCCTTGGCGAAGGAATCCAGATTTCACAAGAGAACCAAACACATCAAGAGATGCTTCAATTCCATCCGCGATCAAGTCAAGGAGGGAGATATATAGATTTGCAAAATACATACGGATCTGAATGTTG
>NW_025228567.1:41777-42542 GCF_018294505.1 Triticum aestivum | reverse complement strand
ATGCAACTCCTGAATACCGGAGGAACACTTAGTGTGCTATCAAACATCACAATGTAACTGGGTGATTGTAAAGATGCTCTACAGGTGTCTCCGATGGTGTTTGTTGAGTTGGCATAGATCGAGATTAGGATTTGTCACTCCAAGTATCGGAAAGGTATCTCTGGGCCCTCTCGGTAATGCACACCACTATAAGCCTTGCAAGCAATGTGACTAATGAGTTAGTTGTGGGATGATGCATTATGGAACGAGTAAAGAGAATTTCTGGTAACAAGATTAAACTAGGTATCGAGATACCGACGATCGAATCTCGGGCAAGTAACATACCGATGACAAAGGGAACACCATATGTTGTTATGTGGTTTGACCGATAAAGATCTGCGTAGAATATGTGGGAACCAATATGAGCATCCAGGTTCCTCTATTGGCTATTGACCGGAGATGAGTCTTGGTCATGTCTACATAGTTCTTGAACCCGTAGGGTCCGCACGCTTAACGTTCGGTGACGATCGGTATTATGAGTTCATGTGTTTTGATGTACCGAAGGTTGTTCGGAGTCCCGGATTTGATCATAGACATGACAAGGAGTCTCGAAATGGTCAAGAAATAAAGATCGATATATTGGATGGCTATGTTTGGACATCGGAATGGTTCCGGGTGAGTTCGGGCATTTACTAGAGTACCGGGAGGTTACCAGAACCCCTCGGGAGGTATATGGGCCTTATTGGGCCATAGTGGGAGATAGGAGAAGGGAGCCTAGGAGCCCCC
>NW_025228567.1:37467-41594 GCF_018294505.1 Triticum aestivum | reverse complement strand
TTTCCTTCCCCCTCTCTCCCCCTTCCTTCCTCTCCTAATCCAACTAGGGAGGGGGGATCCTACTCCCGGTGGGAGTAGGACTCCCCTTGGGCGCGCCATAGAGGGTCGTCCCTCCCCCTCCTCCACTCCTTTATATATGGGGGAGGGGGCACCCCATAGACACACAAGTTGACAGTTGTCTTAGCCATGTGCGGTGCCCCCCTCCACAGATTCCACCTCGGTCATATCGTTATAGTGCTTAGGCAAAGCCCTGCATCGGTAACTTCATCATCACTGTCATCACACATCGTGCTGACGAAGCTCTCCCTCGACACTTAGCTGGATCGAGAGTTAGAATCATTACTTTGTAATCTAGATTATTGACTCTAGTGCAAGTGGGAGACTGAAGGAAGTATGCCCTAGAGGCAATAATAAAGTTGTTATTTATATTTCCTTATATCATGATAAATTTTTATTATTCATGCTAGAATTGTATTAACGGGAAACTTAGTACATGTGTGAATATATAGACAAACAGAGTGTCCCTAGTATGCCTCTACTTGACTAGATCGTTAATCAAATATGGTTAAGTTTCCTGACCATAGACATGTGTTGTCATTTGATGAACGGGATCACATCATTAGAGAATGATGTGATGGAAAAGATCCATCCATTAGCTTAGCATAATGATTGTTTAGTTTTATTACTATTGCTTTCTTCATGACTTATACATGTTCCTCTGACTATGAGATTATGCAACTCCCGAATACCGAAGGAACACTTTGTGTGCTATCAAACGTCACAGCATAACTGGGTGATTATAAAGATGCTCTACAGGTGTCTTTGAATGTGTTTGTTGAGTTGGCATAGATCGAGATTAGGATTTGTCACTCTGAGTATCGGAGAGGTATCTCGGGGCCCTCTCGGTAATTCACATCACTATAAACGTTGGAAGCAATGTGACTAATGAGTTAGTTATGGGATGATGCATTATGGAACGAGTAAAGAGACTTGCCGGTAACGAGATTGAAGTAGGTATGAGGATACCGACGATCGAATCTCGGGCAAGTAACATACCGATGACAAAGGGAACAACGTATGTTGTTATGCGGTTTGACCGATAAAGGTCTTCGTAGAATATTTAGGAGGCAATATGAGCATCCAGGTTCCGCTATTGGTTATTGACCGGAGATGTGTCTCAGTCATGTCTACATAGTTCTCGAACCCATAGGGTCCGCACGCTTAACGTTCGATGACGATTTGTATTATGAGTTATGTGATTTGATGACCGAAGTTTGTTCAGAGTCCCGGACGAGATCACGGACATGATGAGGAGTCTCAAAATGGTCGAGAGGTAAAGATTCATACATTGGAAGGTTATATTCGGACACCGGAATGGTTTCGGGAAGTTTCGGATAAGTTTCGGAGAACTGGGGGTTACCGGAACCCCCCCGGAAAGTTAATGGGCCATCATGTGCCTTATGGAGAAGAGAGAGGGCCAACCAAGAGGTGGCGCGTGCCCCCCCTTGCCAATCAGAATTGGACAAGGGGTGGGGGCGCCCCCCCTTTCCCTCTCCTACTCATTCTCTCTTCCCTCTTTGCTTATCCAGAAAAAGGAAAAAGGAGAAGGAATCCTACTTGGACTAGGGAGTCCTAGTAGGACTCCCCACACCTGGCGCGCCCCCTTGGGCCAGCCACCTTCTCCCCCCCTCCTTTATATACGTGGGAGGGTGCACCCCAAAGACACACCAAGTCTTCTCTTAGCCGTGTGCGGTGCTCCCCTCCATAGATACACACCTCGGTCATATCGTCGTAGTGCTTAGTTGAAGCCCTATGTCGGTTACTTCATCATCACCATCACCATGCCGTCATGCTGATGGAACTCTCCTTCGGCCTCAACTGGATCAAGACTCGAGGGACGTCATCGTGCTGAACGTGTGCTGAACACGGAGGTGTCGTACATTCATTGCTTGGATCAGTTGGAACGTGAAGACGTTCGACTACATCAACCACATTACTAAACGCTTCCGCTTTCGGTCTACGAGGGTACGTGGACACACTCTCCCCGCTCGTTGCTATGCTTCTCCTAGATAGATTTTGCGTGATCGTAGGAAATGTTTTGAAATACTACGTTCCCCAACAGTTTTTCCAAACATGTTTGAATCATGCGGTGGTAAGTGGCACCAGCATTTTTAAGCCCAAAAGGCATAGTGCTGAAGTAGAAAGGCCCGTACGGGGTAATAAACGCCGTTGCGGCCTGGTCGGACTCCTTCATTTAATCTGATGGTATCCGGAGTAAGCGTCGAGGAAACACAATGGGTCATGTCCTGCGGTCACGTCAATAATTTGGTCAATGCGGGGCAATGGGAAAGGGTCTTTGGGGCAAGCCTTATTGAGGTCTTTGAAGTCAACACAAAGGCGCCAACACTTATCCTTCTTCGGCACCATGACCAAGTTGGCTAGCCAATCTGGGAGTTTGATTTCTCCGATGAACCCGACTTCAAGTAGTTTGGCTAGCTCCTCCCCCGTAGCTTTTCGTTTGGGTTTAGAAAATCTCCTTAGCGTTTGTTTGACCAGTTTGAACCCCTTGATTATGTTGAGGCTATGTTCGGCCAGTCTGCGTGGCATCCCGGGCATGTCCATAGGGTGCCAGGCAAAGATATCCCAATTTTCGCGCAGGAACGCTCGTAGGGCGGCATCGACCATCGGATCTAGCTGTGCTCCAATGGACGTTGTTTTGTTAGGATCCGCCGGGTGCACTTGAAATTTTACTATTTCATCTGCTGGTTTGAAAGAGGTGGACTTGGGCCACTTATCAAGAATCACGTCATCCTTGTCCACCGTGGATCGCAGGGTGGTTAGTTCTTTGGTTGCAAGGGCTTCGGATAGTGCCTCAATGGCCAAGGATGCAGTTTTGTTTTCAGTGTGGAGTGCTTTATCCGGATCACTTGTAGCTGTGATTATTCCGTTGGGCCCTGACATTTTAAGCTTCATGTGCCCGTAATGGGGTATGGCTTGGAAGCGTGAGAAAGCGTCCCTCCCCAAAAGGGAGTGATATTCGCTATTGAAGGGAGCCACGTGGAAAAGCAACTCCTCGGACATGTAATTCTCAGGCATGCCGAATACTACGTCAAAGTTGATTTTCCCCGGACATCGTGCTTCTCGACTGGGGATGATGCGTTGGAAGGTGGTATTGCTTTGCTCGATGCGGGTCTTGTCAATTTGCATTTTGTCAAGCGTGTCCTCGTAGATGAGGTTAAGTCCGCTGCCGCCGTCCATGAGCACTTTGGTGAGTCGAAAGCCATCCACAATTGGGTTTAAGACCAAGGCGGTTGGTGCTCGGACTGATCGGGACCTTGGTTCATTGTCAGCGATGAATGTTATTGCCGCGTCGTTCCATGGGCTCATTGCGGTTACTTGGTTGATTTTGGCAAGGTCACGGAGTGCCCTTTTGCGCTGATTATTTGAAGAGAAGGTCTCGAAGACAGTAAAGACATTAAGATCGTCATCCTCTGGAGAATGCTTTTCTGGAGTAACGGTAGTGAGCATAGCCTCACAGCTTTTAGCCACTTGGCGGAGTACCCAGCATGCCCGAAGGCTGTGAGTTGGTTCGGTGCTCAGCATTGCATGTATCTGATAGGGCTTGTCGAGGATGGACCTATGTCCCGCGAAGGGTTTGTTTTTCTTGCCGACGGGCTTATCATCGGATGCCCCATAAGGGTGTACCCGTTTTGCCCGGGTAGTGCACTGCTTAAAGGCAGCGGGTTCCAATTGGGTTTTTGGGCCTTCCATGTGCTTTCCATCGCGCAGTATTTTCGTACTACATGCGATAGTTCCATGAAACTCTGTACGTGATGGTGGTCGAGGGCATTCCGAATTCCCCCATCCACGCAATTGTGACGAAAAACCGAGACCGCATCATCGTCGCAACAATCTTTAATCTTGTTTTTCACAAGTAGAAACCTGGCCCAAAAGTGATGGACCGTTCCCTGAGGTTGCTGCCGTACATAAATCATGTCGTATATGTCCGGAGGGCCTGAATTTCTTGGAGAGTATTGATTGTGGTGGGCGGGTGGGCTAAAACTTGAATCCCAGCCCAGAATTGTGCTCGGAGCTTGTAAAATCTCCGATGTCACCGGTTCGGGTCC
>NW_025228567.1:27809-33002 GCF_018294505.1 Triticum aestivum | reverse complement strand
TTTCTATTTGTCATAACCATTATTCTGAAAAACCCTCCGTGGCCAGGAATGGCTCACCAAGGCGGAGAGAATCAGGTGTCCGGCGCCACTTCCTGAAGGCTCGCCTAGCCCAACCGTGGCCAAGATGCTTGGCCGGGTGCTCAACAAAATCCCCTCAGGGAAAGGCAAAGGAAAGGGTCGTGAAGCCGAACTTCACACACTACGCATCCAAACCGGGGGAATCGTTACCTCCCCTGGGGAGGATAGTCGGGAAGGGGAGGTTAAAGCCTCCTCCCTGCGCGGGAGGAAGAGGGCCGCCTCCGAAGACTTGGAGGCGGAGATGCCCAAACAAGGGAAGAAGTCATCACTAGGGGGCTCTGCCGCGACGAGCACCCTCACCGTGTCGTGCCCACCAACGGGCCAGCCCTCCACCGAGCTGTAAGTTAATCATTAATTCGAAGGTGTGGTGTTTCTCTGAGATCCATAACTGGGACTTCGTCTTTTGCAGTCCGGCGAGCAGCTCCTCTCAATAGAGTTCGTCTTCGGGGGATCTTCGTCCGGAGATGATGGAGATTGAGACCCCACCCACCTCTCCGCCTCATGAAGTGGGCGACACTGAGGTGTCGTCACAGAGGAGTACGGATCTGCCGAAGCCGGAAGCGAACACGCCAGTCGTCCTGAGCCCGGAGCGTTCGGCTCCCACGGGGGGCGATGAGAAGTGTCCGGCGCAGTTCGATGTCTGGCCGGACGTACTGACAGGCCTTCTGGAGCGAGCCGCGCTCTCGGAGGAGCACCGCTCTTTAATGAGCATGGTGCTCATGAAGATTTCATCCGCTACCAGCGGTTTGAATGAGGCATTTACAAGCCTGCTCAAAGGCTTTGAGGTATGTAGTGAAAAACACACTATTTTTTGGTTGTGAAGCACGCGCTAGGTGTGCTCCCTATGGATAGTAGCCCCTGAGACTCTGGTTGCCCGCCATAGGAGGCAAACAGGGTATCATGTGGTAATGGCTGTGCTGTACGTGTGCGCAGGTGTCTAAGGATCCGGCAGCCGGCCAGTCTGTTGAAGTTGCCGAACTAAGGAGGCAGATCGAATCAATCGATGCCAATATCACACTGGTGAACAAGAGGCTGGAAGAGTCACAGGGTATGAGCTCTGCTTCCCTTATTATGTTTTATATAGGAAAATGTGAGAGGGGCATAATATTAATGTAATGTGTTTGCACTGCAGATGGTGCTGCTGCCGTGGAGGCCCTGAGGGCGGAACTTGCTCAGGCCAAGGAACAAGCTCGGGCTAGCAATGCGGCTGCCCTAAAGGCGGCCAAAGAATTGAGAGCCGAACAGGCTGCTCATCGCCGAAGCGAGGAAAAGATAGCCGAAATGGCTGGGGAGTTGAAAAATGCCACCGACCAGTATGTACTCCTTGAAAAGGAGAATAAGGCAAGTTCGGCCGAGCTGGACAAGGCACTTAATGTCACCAAGGAGATGCGGACCGAGATCCGGGGTATGCGGGAGGAGCTCCAACAGGCCGACAAAATCATGGCTGGGGGCTCCTACTTACTGCGGATGAAGTGTTTGGATCCAAAGTATGCTCCCCTGGCTGGGTGCTGGAGTCCTCCAGACGCATATGCAGACTTGACGAATAGTACATCTGTCGCTGCCAAGTTCTTCGAGGATCAAGGTGATAAGGAAGTGGAGAAGCTTTTCTGGTCACAATTCAATGCTGCCACTCGCCTGCTGCCGTTAAATGAGAAGGTGGCTGCTGTGGCGGAGCTTCATAGACTGTCCGGGCTTGCAATGTTGTCTGTAATAGACCATCTTTGGCCGAAGGGGCCTAAGCCGGACAATTATTTTGGTTTGGTGCAACAATTCCTTGGGGCCGTGTCTCGGATCGACGTCATGAGGAGGTCGACGTGCATAGAGGGCGCACGAATGGCTCTTGCCCGCCTTAAAGCCTATTGGACTGATATGAAGGCCACCATTATAGCGACCCAGGATCCGGCAGGAGGCCAATATCCGGCCGGGCACTACTTGACGCAGGTCACAGAAGGCACCCGCCTAATAGAGGCGCGGTGCTCGAAGAATGTTTTGTTCGAGTGATAAGTCGAATCATTGTATAAACAATGTTTATTTTGATTATGAGGCTATATTTATACTTTTTGCCTGAAAATATGATTGTGTCCCCTGTGCGGCCGTTTTCATATGTATAAGTAGTCCGAAAGATAGCAGTCGTTGGCTTCAGCCCCCACGCATACAATGCGGGGGTGTTCGCGAAAAATATGCTTAATCACACTTGATCCAACGTCTTGGTCCATTAAGGAGGTGATCGCACGTCGAACTAGGCAACCAGACTATATAGTTGTAACACTTTCGCTTAGCCATGGGAGTCTAATGGTGGGGCTACTATGTAGCCCCTGGTACCGTCGCGTGCATCCGAATATGGGCGCGTGTGTACATGGCGGGGAAACGACCCTTCGTTAATGCGGAGAAATCCTAAAGATTGCGGTGAGTCTTCGAGTGGTTGAACAGTTTCTCGATGCATCATGACAGTCAGTTTTCGGCTTTCTCTACTGAGGTGCTCATCCGGAATAACCAGGGCACAATCGCAGTAGTTCTCCTTTGGCCGCCTTAGCCATAATAACGGAACGTAAGGCGGCAAACCCAGGAGCCGGGCAAACCCAACATTTGACCAAAGACATGATTCAGAGCTGATGTATATAAGGTCAAACTCGTGACGCCGAACACTCCCGAAGGTGTTCGGGCTTTATAACAGAAGATGGGCCCAAGAATGCCCATTCATTATGAACCCTGTATTTCCAGGTACGTGCGGTAATCTGTCGTGGCGAAATGCCAATAACGACAGTATCCTCTGTGGGTATGGAACCCATGGGATGGTTTAAACAACAAGAGGCAATAGAAAAGGTTTACACAGGGGCTTAATCTAAAAACAAACCTGTTGAACGAGGCCATGCTGCACGTCTGCGCCTTTGTCTCTGTTGTGCCGTATCCTGGAAGGGAATCGCGCGAACGTTGTCTGTGGAAAAAAGGAAAACTCATAGGAGAGTACAACGTAAGTATGCGATGGATAGTAAAAGTGTAAGATGTTGGTCTGCCAATAAGGTTGAGCCAAGTGTGGGGCTGTATTAAATATTTATAGCCCCTGGTTTCCTCTATGGGATTACATATACGGTGCTCGATTGAATTTTATCCGGGCTACCAGACTCGTCTAACCATGTCTATGGTCTTAATGACCAGTCATGTTTTCTGATATTGGAGGCTGCTTATAGTCCGGCCGCCAGGGCCGTCGCGTGTTCCTCTATGCATGAAGAGCGCTCTGTGATTCCGCTAACGGAGATGACGCCACGGGGGCTGGGCATCTTGAGTGTAAGGTAGCCATAGTGCGGCAATGTGTTGAAGCGGGCGAAGGCCGTTATTCCGAGCAATGCGTGATAGCTGCTTTGGAAGGGTGCGATGGTGAAGAGTAGTTCTTCGCTTCTGGAGTTGCCTGGGGAGCCGAATGTTACTTCCAGCACGACGGAGCCCCTGCCGTAGGCTTCAACGCCTGGTATCACCCATTCAAAGGCGGTGTTGCTTTGGCTAATTCTGGATGGGTTTATCCCCATTCTGCGAACAGTGTCCTCGTATATTAAATTGAGACTACGGGTGAGACAGTATCCGTCGATTATTGGGTCAAGCACCAAGGCATGTGATCCTCCGCGCCGAATACTAGTACGGCCGTCCATGTGATCGAAAGTGATTGGATGAGACATCCAGTAGTTAGATGTGGGTACGATGGGCTCTACATCATGCGCGTCTCTGAGCGCGGGTTCATGCCTTCTCGTGAATGCGTGAGTCGCGTGGATCATGCTTACTGTTTTAACCTCTGGCGGGAATTTTTTTTCTGTCCCCCAGTGTTCGGCTGGTGAGCTTCGTCCTCGTCTTCACTTGGTGTTTCCCTCCCTTTGTATTCGGCATTTAATTTGCCGGCCTGCTTGAAGACCCAACACTCTCTATGGGTGTGGTTCACAGGTTTCTCCGGGGTGCCATGAATTTGGCATAGTCTGTCCAGGGCTCTGTTCAGATCGGACGGTCCCTCTTTACTGCCTTTAAATGGCTTCTTTTGCTGATCAGGTGGAGAGCCCCTGAATCCAGCATTGACCATTGTGTTGTCCGGGCTCTCTTCCTTGATTTGGCATTTGTTTTTATTACGCCGTGGCTTCCCATTGCCATTCCTTATTTCGGATGTGCTGGGGTCACTGGTGCCTTTATGGGCTAGCCAGCTATCTTCACCCGCGCAAAAGCGGGTCATAAGGCTTGTTAAGGCTGCCATTGTCCTTGGCTTTTCTTGGCCGAGGTGTCTGGCGAGCCATTCGTCACAGATGCTGTGTTTGAATGCCGCTAAGGCTTCGGCGTCCGGACAATCAACAATTTGATTCTTCTTAGTGAGGAATCTGTTCCAGAGCTTGCGGGCGGACTCTCCGGGCTGTTGGATTATGTGACTTAGATCGTCTGCATCCGGAGGCCGGACACAAGTACCTTGAAAATTGGCCCTGAAAGCGTCTTCGAGTTCCTCCCAACTCCCAATTGAGTTTTCGGGGAGGCTTTTCAATCAGTGTTGAGCTGGTCCCTTCAGCTTGACAGGAAGATATTTGATGGTGTGGACATCATCCCCACGAGCCATGTGAATATGCAGGATAAAATCCTCGATCCAGGCCCCTGGGTCTGTCGTTCCGTCGTATGCCTCTATGTTCACAGGTTTAAAACCTTGTGGGAATTCATGGTCCGGTACTTCTTCGGTGAAGCACAGGGGGTGAGCAGCCCCTCTGTATCTGGACGTGTTGTGGCATGCAGTCGGCTGTTGGTGTGTCCGGAGTTTATTCCGAACTGGTATTTGGCTTGTATGAGCGTTTGGGTGACCATAGTCCCTCGCCGGGGTGTGTCCTTTAGATCCATAGATGGACCTGGCTGCACCGGCCTTCTTATCCAGATGCCCACGCAGATCGTGCGCGGCGTCAGTAGCCGTTCTGTTGTGGTTATGAAGCGGTACGTCTGGTCTCCCGGTCGTATTATTGTTTGGTGGAACAGCCTCGTCGTCGAATTCTGGCAGTAGCTTGCGCTTTAGATAGCTTTTCATATGGCGATCATCGCCATATCTTTCAATGTCTAGCACTTTAGTCCATCTGTGACTGAGCGTTTCCTGTGCGACTTTGAGCC
>NW_025228567.1:0-25225 GCF_018294505.1 Triticum aestivum | reverse complement strand
GTTAATCAAATGACAACTCATGTCTATGGTTAGGAAACTTAACCATCTTTGATTAACGAGCTAGTCAAGTAGAGGCATACTAGTGACACTATGTTTGTCTATGTATTCACACATGTACTGAGTTTCCGGTTAATACAATTCTAGCATGAATAATAAACATTTATCATGAAATAAGGAAATAGACAATAACTTTATTATTGCCTCTAGGGCATATTTCCTTCAGTCTCCCACTTGCACTAGAGTCAATAATCTAGTTCACATCACCATGTGATTTAACACCAATAATCACATCTGTATGTGATTAACACCCATAGTTCACATCATCATGTGACCAACACCCGAAGGGTTTACTAGAGTCAATAATCTAGTTCACATCGCTATGTGATTAACACCCAAAGAGTACTAAGGTATGATCATGTTTTGCTCGTGAGAGAAGTTTAGTCAACGGGTCTGTCACATTTAGAGCCGTATGTATTTTTGCAAATATTCTATGTCGACAATGATCTGCACGGAGCTACTCTAGCTAATTGCTCCCACTTTTAATATGTATCCAGATTGAGACTTTGAGTCCTCTGGATTGGTGTAAAAGCTTGCATCGATGTAACTCTTTACGACGGGCTCTTTTATCACCTCCATAATCGAGAAATATTTCCTTAGTCCTCACTAAGGATATTATTGACCGCTGTCCAGTGATCTACTCTTAGATCAAAATTGTACTCCCTTGCCAAACTCAGAGCAAGGTATACAATAGGTCTGGTACACAACATAGCATACTTTATAGAACCTATGACTGAAGCATAGGGAATGACTTTTCATTCTCTTTCTATTTTCTGCAATAGTCGGGTTTTGAGTCTTACTCAACTTCATACCTTGCAACACAAGCAAGAACTCCTTCTTTGACTATTCTATTTTGAACTACTTCAATATTTTATCAAGGTATGTATTATTGAAAAATCTCATCAAGCGTCTTGATCTATCTCTATAGATCTTGATGCTCAATGTGTAAGAAGCTTCACCAAGGTCTTTCTTTGAAAAACTCTTATTCAAGTATCCTTTTATGCTATCCAGAATTTCTATATCATTTCCAATCAACAATATGCCATCTACATATTGTTTCAGAAAATCTATAGTGCTCCCACTCACTTTCTTGTAAATACAGGTTTCTCCAAAAGTCTGTATAAGAACATATGCTTTGATCAACTCATCAAAGCGTATATTCCAACTCCGAGATGCTTGCACCAGTCCGTAGATGGATCGTTGGAGCTTGCATATTTTGTTAGCACCTTTATGATTGACAAAACCTTCTGGTTGCATCATATACAACTCTTCTTTAATAAATCCATTAAGGAATGTAGTTTTGACATCCATTTGCCAATTTCATAAAATGTGGCAATTGCTAACATGATTCGGACAGACTTAAGCATCGATACGAGTGAGAAAATCTCATCGTATTCAACACCTTGAACTTGTCAAAAAAACTTTTTTGACAAGTCGAGCTTTGTAGATAGTAACACTACTATCAACGTCTGTCTTCCTCTTGAAGATCCATTTATTTTCTATGGCTTGCCAATCATTGGGAAAGTCCACCAAAGTCCACACTTTGTTCTCATACATGGATTCCATCTCAGATTTCATGGCCTCAAGCCATTTCGCGGAATCTGGGCTCATCATCGCTTCCACATAGTTCGTAGGTTCATCATGGTCTAGTAACATGACTTCCAGAATAGTATTATCGTACCACTCTGGTGCAGATCTTACTCTGAAAGACCTACGAGGTTTGGTAGTAACTTCATCTGAAGTTTCATGATCATCATCATTAGCTTCCTCACTAATTGGTGTAGGAATCACTGGAACTGATTTCTGTGATGAACTACTTTCCAATTCGGGATAAGGTACAATTACCTTATCAAGCTTTACTTTCCTCCCACTCACTTCTTTCGAGAGAAACTCCTTCTCTAGAAAGGATCCATTTTAGCAAGGAATATCTTGCCTTCGGATCTGTGATAGAAGGTGTACCCAATAGTTTCCTTTGGGTATTCTATGAAGACGCACTTCTCCGATTTGGGTTCGAGCTTATCAGGTTAAAACTTTTCACATAAGCATCGCAGTCCCAAACTTTAAGAAACGACAACTTTGGTTTCTTGCCAAACCACAGTTCATAAGGCGTCGTCTCAATGGATTTTGATGGTGCCCTATTTAAAGTGAATGCAGCTGTCTCTAATGCACAACCCCAAAACGATGGTGTTAAATCGGTAAGATACATCATAGATCGCACCATATCCAATAAAGTGTGGTTACGAAGATCTTTATCGGTCAAACCGCATAACAACATACGTTGTTCCCTTTGTCATCGGTATGTTACTTGCCCGAGATTCGATCGTCGGTATCTCAATACCTAGTTCAATCTCGTCACCATCAAGTCTCTTTACTCGTTATGTAATGCTTCATCCCGCAACTAACTCATTAGCCACATTGCTTGCAAGGCTTATAGTGATGTGCATTACCGAGAGGGCCCAGAGATACCTCTCCGACAATCGGAGTGACAAATCCTAATCTTGAAATACGCCAACTCAACAAGTACCTTCGGAGACACCTGTAGAGCACCTTTATAATCACCCAGTTATGTTGTGACGTTTGGTAGCACACAAAGTGTTCCTCTGGTAAACGGGAGTTGCATAATCTCATAGTCATAGGAACATGTTTAAGTCATGAAGAAAGCAATAGCAACATACTAAACGATCAAGTGCTAAGCTAACGGAATGGGTCAAGTCAATCACATCAATCTCTAATGATGTGATCCCGTTAATCAAATGACAACTCATGTCTATGGTTAGGAAACTTAACCATCTTTGATTAACGAGCTAGTCAAGTAGAGGCATACTAGTGACACTATGTTTGTCTATGTATTCACACATGTACTGAGTTTCTGGTTAATACAATTCTAGCATGAATAATAAAAATTTATCATGAAATAAGGAAATAAACAATAACTTTATTATTGCCTCTAGGGCATATTTCCTTCAGTGCCACCGTAGAGTGGCATGGGAGTGTCGGTGCTGAGTTGTTTTAGCCACACAAATCACGCGTCCGGGTTTATGAGCTGCATCATGCCATCTCAGGTGCCCACACCACCACCATATACTTCGACGTCGAGGTCATGTAAAGCTTTGGCAATCTCCATGTTCCATTACTGCTAGGCAGACGCCTCTGCGATCGCAGTGGCGGTGGGGATACCACAAGGCAAACGTTAGTATTTTGTGGGTGAAAAAAATCAAAAAAGGAACATAATCCGTTGTACAATTGGAGTAAAACCGAAGAAAGGCCCAGTGCCTACGTGTGACTGGGAGGCTGATTTTCAGGTGTTTGTCCTCGGGTTGTTTCATCGTCGCCGCTGGTGACGTGCCACCGTAGAGTGGCATGAGAGTGTCGTTGCTGGGTTGTTTTAGCCCACAGAAATCACGCGTCCAAGTTTACGAATTGCATCATGCCAAATTAGGCGCCGACACTACAAGCAACACTAACAAAGGTTTGTGTTCATCTATCTCAAATAAAGTCATGATTTTAGATTTTGACATAATAAAAAACTCTAATTGAAATTCAACTTCAAATCTTAGGGCAAATCCTAGAGCCCACTCTATCCTCATGAAACCGTATGTACCTTTTTACGCCTTTGCAAAGGCAGATTGAACTAGGTATGGAGATATCGACGATCGAATCTCGCGCAAGTAACATACCGATAACAAAGGGAATTACATATGTTGTCATAAGGTTCGACCGATAAAGATTTTCGTAGAATATGTAGGAGCCAATATGGGCATCAAGGTTCCGCTATTGGTTATTGACCAGAGAGGTGTCTCGGTCATGTCTACATAGTTCTCGAACCCGTAGGGTCCACACGCTTAAACGTTCGTTGACGATATAGTACTATATGTGTTATGTATGTTGGTGAACGAGTGTTGTTCGGAGTCCCGGATAAGATCACGGACATGACGAGGAGCTTCAGAATGGTCCGGAGGTAAAGATTGATATATAGGATGATATGGTTCGGCCAAGGGGTGAAGCCCACGGGGCTTTAGGTCGGTGCAAAAGGAGTTTTGCGGAGGCGAGGGGGCCAAACGCCAGATACCCTGGCGTCTGGCCCTGGGCCAGACGCCGAGGCCCATGGCGTCTGGGCCAGACGCCAAGGACCGTGGCGTCTTGTCCTGGAAGTCTGAGAAGGACTCTTCCTTGCGGGCAAAACCGACTTTGAGGAGGCTCTTACTCCAAGTTTCGACCCCAGGGCTCAACATATAAGTAGAGGGGCAGGCCTAGCACCTGGAATACATCAAGAATCACCAAGCCGTGTGCAGGCAACTCCGTCCTCTCTAGTTTATCCTCCCTCATAGTTTCCGTTGTGCTTGGTGAAGCCCTGCAGAGATTGTTCTTCACCAACGCTGTCACCACGCCGTCATGCTGCCGGAACTCATCTATTGCTTCGCCCGTCTTGCTGGATCAAGAAGGCGAGGACGTCATCGAGCTGAACGTGTGCTGAACGCGGAGGTGCCGTACGTTCGGTACTTGATCGGTACGGATCGTGAAGGTGTACGACTACATCAACCGCGTTGATAAACGCTTCCGCTTTGCGATCTTCAAGGGTATGAAGATGCTCTCCCCTCGTTGCTATGCATCTCCTAGATAGATCTTGCGTTATCATAGGAATTTTTTTGAAATTGCAAGCTACGTTCCCCAACATATTGACATCCACAAGCAACACTAACAAAGGTTTGTGTTCATCTATCTCAAGCAAAGTCCTGATTTTGGATTTTTTGACATAATAAAAAACTCTAACTGAAATTCAACTTGAAATCCTCGGGAAAATCCTAGAGCCCACTCTGTCCTCATGAAACTGTACATACATTTTTGCGCCTTTGCAAAGGCAGATCTCGAGCTCCACATCTTTATCCCTCTCGGCCAGTGGATGCGGCGGGGAGGAGGGGTAAGGATGGCGGTGGAGGTGACTCGGTAGGTGGCTGCTTGCTAGGGAGGTAGGGACTGACAACTGATGGTGGCATGCAAGCTCGAGAGAGGGGGAGGGCGGCAGTAGGCCTGGAGGTGGGGAGACCGTCGTTGCACTTATCTTGCATAGATAGAAAGGAATGGTGTACATTTTTTGGGAAAATAATGCGATTTCCTATCGGGTATTTCCATTCAGACTGTGTACGTCTATACTCGATTGGTAACAAAGAATTTTCAAAAGTCGTTGCACTTACTTACATAGATAGGGAACGGAAAGACATTTGTGACGCGGAAATAATGCGATTTCTTATAGAATATATGTCCAATAATGTTAATAGTCGGGGGAGAAAAAAATGAAGAAAGAAAATTCATCATACAGTGGTGGCGGGGATACCGCAAGACAAATGTTAATAATCTATGGGAGAAAAAAAATCAAAAAGGAAAATGAACAAAATCAAAATGGACAAAAAAAGAATGTATCTAAAACTAAAATAAGTCTAGATACATCTCCTTTTATTCATTTTGATGACAAGTATTTCCGGACGGAGGTAGTACTTATCAGACAAGCATGTCATCAATTCGAGTGCTTGTCTTAGAACGGGAACACTTTTGTTCTGTGAAAATAATGTGATTTTCTGATATAATATAGTCGGTTTTACTGAAAAGAAAATTCACTATCTTAGGAAAAAACACTTGTATTCAAAATGTTAAAGACTTAAAAGAAAAAGAAAAAAGACTTACTTCAACTGGGTGGCCAGGCCAGTGAACGCTTTTACCTCAGCAGAGCTAATTCAGCTAGCTAGCGTTTAATTAGCTGGTCCAGTCAGTGCGTCGTCTGGTAATGCCTCAACAGAGCTAGCCCAGCTAGCTAGCTTAGCTGGTCCAGTCAATGCTGTCCTCGGCGATCAAGACGTCATTACCTGGATTTTTATGCCGCTAAATACGTTTAGAAGCGACCGGTGTGGTACTAATCAAATTCAAAAACGTGGAACCGAGCGAGCGGTGCCCGTGAGATCGTTCCAGGTCGCGGTCGCTGGGCCCTTTTCTCCTCGGCCCAGTAGGCCAGTTAACTTCAACGAAGAAATATCAAGCAGGTGGGCGCAAAACCCTATATGCCGCTGACTGCATCGCACAGGGTTGCACGAGCCAACGACGCAGTGGGCCTGCCCATTTGCGAGCGAAGCCTTTTTTTTTCTTTACAGTATATATACCGGTTTTGGGAACCTTCTAGAAGGTTCCTGAACCGGGTTTTTATTGTTGTTTCCACTACTGGGTCTTTGGGTTTTTGTTTTTTCTTTCTTTCTTTTTTTCGTTTTTGTCTGTTTTTTTGTGTTTTTTTTCCATAATTTCAAAGAATTCATAACAAGTTCAGCATTTCAAATTTTGTTCAAAATTTCAAATTTGCTCACTTACCTAAAAATGATCAGAATTTTAATATCTTGTTCACGTTTGTTTGAAAAATGTTCAGAATTTCAATGTTTTGTTCATGTTCTTTCAATTTTGTTCATTTTTTAAAAAAATGTTCACATTTTCCAAAAATGTCTGCGTTTCATTATTTTCCTGAATTTCTAAAATGTCATTTTTTTCATATTTTATCCAAAAATAAAATAAATGGTATTTTGTTAAAAAACATTCTCTGTTTTTCAAATTGTTCGTGTTTTCAACAAATGTTCAGTTTTCCAAAAAATGTTCGTGTTTTTAAAAGCTGTTTGGTATTTAATTTTTTTTTTGCATTTTTTGATTTCTTTTTGTAGTTTCCAACAATGTTCACGATAAAAAATGTGCTCAAAACTGAAAAAATGTTCGCATTTTCAGAAAATGTTTGGCAATTTCTAAGAATGTTTTGTGCTTTGGAATAAATGTTCAGAATTTTTTTTAAATGTTCCTGTTATCTAACATTTTTGAAAAGCTATTTTTGAATAAAATTTACATTTTTTGAATAAGTTTGAATTCTAAATTTGCTCGAGTTGTTCAAACAATTGTCAGATTTTCAAACATTACTCGCTTTTCAAAAATAATCCAGGAAAAGATATAAAAACCATAAATCGCCTTCCTATATTGTCCTGTTTTCTTTCTTTTTTGACAATCAAATTGTTGCGCTACTGTACAAACGCGATCGCTACACCATGGGCCGGCCCAGTCGGGTGTCTGTGTGTGCGTCTGGTCGCTATTTGACGCAACACTACTAGGGAAACTAGGGAAATTCCTATTGGTACACAGGTAACAGTAGAGAGGGGTTAGCCGGGCGCGCTACTAGTACTTAGTAGTAGCGTGGGCCAACATGCGCAACTGCTAACCGGGACCCCAGGGGTTTGCTGGAGTCACTAGTAGAAAACAGGGCTTTGATCCAGGCAGGGTAAGCTCATTAATCTCGGTTCACTCACGAACCGGGACCCGTAGGGGCAATGGTCCCGGTTCATGAGGCCAGGGGGGCGGCCGGGCCTCATGGGGCATTGGTGCCGGTTCGTCTGGCCCCTTTGGTCCCGGTTCCAGCCACGAACCGGGACCAATGGTCCTCGCTCCTGGCCCACAACCATTGGTCCCAGTTCGTGGCTGGAACCAGGACCAAATGGGGTCCTTTAGTCCCGGTTCCTGCCACGAACCGGGACCAATGAGATGCCTATATATACCCCGTCGCCCGCGAGCAGAGCAGTGGAGTGCTATATTTTTTTGGCCGGCCGTGGGAGAGCTTTATGGTGCTCTAGCTTACCCGCTCACCTTCTATGCACATGAGGTCTTTCATGAAATGCCCGAGCCACAGTTAACCTTTCTCCTCTCTAAGCTCCTTGTCCAAGCTCCATTTTTCTCAAAATTTGTCTAGGTTTGGCAGTCCGTCCTGTCCCATCCCCGTCCTCACCATCGTCGATCGCCCACGCCGATCTCGTCGCCGGCACCACCTTGGTGAGCCTCTTGATCTTATCTTCTTTCTAAAAGGAAAAAGTACTTACTTGTATGGTTTAGACAGATACTTGTGTAATTTTCTTACTTTTATTATTGTTTGTTATTATATAGTGCGATGGTTTTGGTATCTGCCTCCGTCGGCCCTCGTCCTGTCTATGATTCAGATGCGGTATATATTGTCTTTTATAACTATTTGGTTCATTTAGTGTTTATGAAAATTAAGCCGAACAACGTGACATAGATTTTTTATCTAGGAGGTATGTGAACCGGAAATTCCAACCGACCCTATTGTCAAGAGGTTAAATTTAGTTGAAGAAGAAAATAATTACTTGAAGGAAAAATTGAAAAACATTGAGGAGGAGAAGATGATGTTGGAGTTGCATGTTGCGGATGTCGTCGATGATCACAAGATCAAGATGGATGCAATGCGCTTGAAGATTAGAAAGATTAGAAAATATGTCATTCTTACTGAGGCTTGGTATTATTATGTCGTTGGATTACCTTAGTTGAGATTATGATCACATTTGTTATTGCATTGAAATGTTTTAGATAGTTTCAATGTATGGTTTAATTAGATGCTTTGGAGAGCTATATGTTGTTCAATGAGAACTATGTATGTACTTTGGTTTTAATGTGATGATGAACTTCTATTAATTTGGTCACTTATCTATTCATGATATTCTGTAATGGTTTTTGACACACTTAATTATATATAATGCACGCATATGAACCGGCAATGGATGTATGGTAACAGACGCACCTCCGAGTACATTGAGGGCATGCATAATTTTCTCGCACTGGCTGAGGCAAACAAGCATGATGGTTTTATGTGTTTTCCATGCCCTATATGTGGGAATACGAGGTCTTACTCTGACTCAAAAACCCTTCAAACCCACCTGCTTTGCAAGGGTTTCATGCCACACTATAATATTTGGACCAAGCATGGAGAAAGAGGGGTTATGATGGAAGACAACAAAGAAGAAGAGGATGATGACAACTATGTGCCCTTTGAATACGGTGATGCTGCAATGGGGGATGCTGAAGATCAAGAGGAACCGGACGATGTGCCCGATGATGATCTTCGCCGGGTCATTGTTGATGCAAAGAGACAGTCGAAAGTGAAAAGGAGAAGCTGAAGTTCGATTGCATGTTAGAGGATCACAAAAAAGAGTTGTACCCCAATTGCGAAGATGGCAACACAAAGCTCGATACCACACTGGAATTGCTGCAGTGGAAGGTAGAGAATGGCGTACCTGATAAAGGATTTGAGAAGCTACTGAAAATATTGAAGAAGAAGCTTCCAAAGGATAACGAATTGCCCGACAGTACGTACGTAGCAAAGAAGGTTGTATGCCCTCTAGGATTGGAGGTGCAGAAGATACAAGCATGTCCTAATGACTGCATCCTCTACCGCGATGCGTACGAGGATTTGAACGCATGCCTGGTATGCGGTGCATTGCGGTATAATATCAGACGAGATGACCCTGGTGATGTTGACGGCGAGTGCCCCAGGAAGAGGTTCCTGCCAAGGTGATGTGTATGCTCCTATAATACCATGGTTGAAACGTCTATTCAGAAACAAAGAGCATGCCAAGTTGATGCGATGGCGCAGAGAGGTCCATAAGGAAGACGAGAAGTTAAGAGCACCCGCTAACGATTCGCAGTGGAGAAAAATCGAGAGAAACTGATGGGAGGACTTTGTAGGTGACGCAAGGAACGTATGGTTTGGTTTAAGCGCAGATGGCATTAATCCTTGTGGGGAGCAGAGCAGCAATCACAGTACCTTGCCCGTGACTCTATGTATATATAACCTTCCTCCTTGGTTGTGCATGAAGCGAAAGTTCATTATGATGCCAGTTCTCATCCAAGGCCCTAAGCAACCCGGCAACAACATTGATGTGCACCTAAGGACATTAGTTGAAGAACTTTTACAGCTGTGGAATGGAAACAATGAACGTGTGTGGGATGAGCACAAACAGCAGGAATTTAACCTACATGCGTTGCTGTTTGTAACCATCAATGATTGGCCTGCTCTCAGTAACCTTTTAGGGCAGATAAACAAGGGATACCACGCATGCACGCACTATTTAGATGACATCGAAAGTATATACCTGGACAAATGCGGGAAGAATGTGTACTCGGGGCATCGTCAATTTCTTCCGACCAACCATCGATGTCAAAAGAAAGGCAAGCATTTCAAAGGCGAGGCAGATCACCGGAAGAAGCCCGCCATCCGTACCGGTGATCACATACTTGCTATGGTCTATGATTTACAAGTAATCTTTGGAAAGGGTCCCGGTGGACTATCTGTTCCGAATGACGCTGAGGTACGCGCACCCATGTGGAAGAAGAAATCTATATTTTGGGACATACCCTACTAGAAAGACCTAGAGGTCCGCTCTTCAATCAGCGTGATGCACGTGATGAAGAATCTTTGCGTGAACCTGCTAGGCTTCTTGGGCGTGTATGGGAAGACAAAAGATACACTGGAGGCACGGGAGGACCAACAACATGAGGATGAAAAAGACGGCATGCCTCCAAAGCAGTATGAAGGTCCTGCCAGCTACGCTCTTACCAAAGAAGAGAAGGAAATCTTCTTTGAATGCCTGCTCACTATGAAGGTCCCGTATGGCTTCTCGTCGAATATAAAGGGAATAATAAACATGCCAGAAAAAAAGTTCCAGAACCTAAAGTCTCATGACTGCCACGTGATTATGACGCAACTGCTTCCGGTGGCATTGAGGGGGCTGTCGGTGTCAAAACCAGCGGATCTCGGGTAGGGGGTCCCGAACTGTGCGTCTAAGGCTAATGGTAACAGGACGTGGGGGACACGATGTTTACCCAGGTTCGGGCCCTCTCGATGGAGGTAATACCCTACTTGCTGCTTGATTGATCTTGATGATATGAGTATTACAAGAGTTGATCTACCACGACATCGTAGAGGCTAATCCCTAGAAGCTAGCCTATGATTCTGATTGTTCTTGTCCTACGGACTAAACCCTTCGGTTTATATAGACACCAGAGGGGGCTAGGTTTACACAGAGTCGGTTACAGAGAAGGAGATCTACATATCTGAATCGCCAAGCTTGCCTTACACGCAAAGGAGAGTCCCACCCGGACACGGGACGAAGTCTTCAATCTTGTATCTTCATAGTCCAACAGTCCGACGTGGATCGTATGTGAATCAGCGTCATTAAACAAATCCTATGGTCACTTGGGGGCTTCCTGTTCAAACATAGGTCATATTCGAACCAAAGAGAACATAGCTATCGATACCCACTTGATCGGCATCGCCAAGCCACTGGGGGCTATATGATTGTATCCGAGTCTTAGCTTAACCCCTTTGGAACGGTTTACTGATCGCATTCGAATCAGAAGCCTGTAAATTATTTTGACTATCTTGAGACCTTGGGAAAACATTATGAGATGTTTTTTATCTTCCCGATTTTAATATTGGTCACACCAGGTTGTTAAGTACCAGGTGAGCATCAAATAAGCAGGAAAGGTTATCAAGGGATTGCAGGCATGCTATTATGTTTATGCTTAGCAACAATATCATTGTAAACTAGACTGTGTAGGGTGCCTTTGGTTCGTTTCCGGGTTACAAATACCTTATGTGACACCCGGTGTGATAAACCGCCAAGGGAGTTTTGTTTGTTTTATGTGCAGGATAAGAAAAGCAAATTTAACATCAGGGAGGCAAACAGTCAACATAAGCTAGAAGTATATAGCAATGACGGCTTATGAAAGTATTAAGCGCCATAAATATGCGCAAAGGCATGACAAAGTTGAGAGGTTTTTCTACCCTATTACAGGACTCCCCGAGTCTGAATAAATGAAGCATTGTTTTTTGCAAAGCATCTGACGATTTACTCCTTCGGTGGGCTTGAAGCCTCCGGATTATCCTTCTCTGCTTCTCCCTCGGCTGTTTGGTCCTGGAAAGTTGACGAGGCCTAGTCAATGTCGCTCAAGGCTTCAAACTCAGCTTCATCATCTATTAAACCAGTTGGATCCACTTCAGGGGCAACAGTATGCTTACAAATCGGAGGGATCAGGCTGATTTGATCATATGGAGTGTTTGGAATTCTCCGGTTCCCACTGTCGTAAGCCGGTGCATACTTGCTAAGGTCAGTATCATTTCCAATAAGGGTTGCCACGGGACGTATGGCTTTGACGCAGGCGGTGAAGTCATGGTCGTCAAATGTAGTGCCATCCTCCTTCAGACTTGGGTATCCAAGGGCAAGGTCGGCCGGGTCTAGTTCTGGGAGCCATGCTTTAGCCCGGCTCAATGCGGCTATGGCTCCGGCTCTTGAGGACGCCCGCCTTAAGTCTTGGATCCGCTGAGGAAGAAAAGCAAGGCTCTTCAATACGTCTTGCAGAAGGCGGGGATGTGGTGTTGATAAAGCTACAACGGCCAAGGCACGTTGTGACCCGGAGTATAGCTGTTCCACTAAGGTGTAAACTGCTTTAAGCTTGATCAGCATGTTTCGCTTTAGGTTGATACTCCTGGGGCCTGTATATGCACAGGTATAACAGTAAGCCGGAAGTAATTATTACCATAGTCATTGTAAGGTTACAAGGGTGGAAGTTTTGCATGATAACTTACCGAAGATAGCCGAGACCATTTGAGATATTTGCTGTTTTAAGTCGGACAACTCGGTTGTTGCTTCTGCAAGGGATGCTTCTGTTGTTTCGGCCCGAGTCACCAGGGAAGCCTTCTCATCAGCCCAAGTTTTCTTCTCTGACTCAAAATTCTTCTTCAGCTTCTCATTTTCAGAGACGCTGAATTCAAATTTGGAGTTAGCCTTCTGCGTCTCAAGTTCTTGAGTCTTTAGGCGGCTCTTCAGGACAGCGACCTCCGATTCAAACTGACTTATGGCAGCCTGCATTGACACCAGGTTACGGTAAGGACTATAGTAAGGTAACATTCAAGTCCCAAGCACCTTACAAGTAAAGATACATGGCACTTGGGGGCTAATGTATGCTGAAGAATTTTAAACCTTATCCTCCCGGTCACACATATTAAGTCTCAAGCACCTTACAACTAAAGATACTTGACACTTGGGGACTAATGTATATTGCAAAATTTACAACTATCATATTATAACCGGATTAAATATATTCTATTTGAACCGGTTCAGTTAATAAGTAAAGCAGATTTCTAAGTCTACAGCATATTTATTCATAAGCAATAGACTTGGGGGCTGGTACAGTATGTAAGATTCAGGTGAAAAGTACAAGTTATACCTCAGAATTGTGCTATATTTGTTTCACCATGTCAATTTCCAGGTCACGGCTATTATGCACTTGGTTCAGATAGCCCGAGACTATATCGCCAATGCTTAAGTGAGTATAATTTGTAATGTCCTGCTTGGCTTTTCGGTGTTCGGCAAGTTCTTCCTTGGCGGAACATTTGGCAAGGACGATAGGCCGCCTCGGTTCAACAAACTGAGACCTCACAATCTCAACTTCTGGTTCGTTTGTCTTGACCGGGCTAGGGATCTCCGGGTCATTTGTGTTGAGGGTATCATCGACGGGCGGATCAGAGGTTGGCATTGGAATACCAGAAGCCGGATCAGGCGGCGGCTGATGGGTAGAGTTGTCTGGAGCAGACGCATTAATTGCCGGTTCAACCACGACCGGTTCTTGGGACGTCTTATTCTTCTTGGCCTGTTTACTGGGTTTCACTTGCATACTGCCAACAAAGGTAGAAGGATAAATACAAAAGAATGAGCAGGACAAAGCTTAAGGGAAACAAGAGTTATGTGACCCGGGGGCAATTTTGAAGGCCGGCATGTTAGATTGCATAGACTCACCAGAAGAAGGGGAGGTGTCCTGATAATTAAAGTCAAAGGAATTGAGAAGTCGGCGAAAGCAACCCGCCAAAGGAAAATGACAACGTGAATCAGAGATAACCTCAGCCTGACGCTTCCTGGTTATATCAGGTAATCCGGAGGAAAGTTCTACATACTTGTTGTTCTGGGTCTGCCTCCGGTTCAGCAGCTCGGTTGTTCCCTGTATCTTCCTGAAAAGATAGAGTGTCAACAAAGTAATGATAAAGAAGTCTGGAGAGTTAAAGGATTACCTCTTCTTCATCGGAAGAATCGTCTAATTTGAAAAAATCTGAGGCGCTAGGTTTCTTCTTCCTTGAAGTTCCTGCGGCGGTGGCTTTCCTTTTAGCTCTTTTGGTCACTCTGGCTTGTTTGGCTGCTTCATGGTTATATTTGGCCTTCCAAAAGTGGTCATCAGCCTGTGAAAAGTGATAGGAGGTTATAAGTAAAGGCAAGGTATAATATAGAAAATTCATCAGAGGTTGGCGACTTACAGCAGGAGCTGGGTTTTGCTGGCAGAAGGGGAGTAAGCCAAAGGCATTACTTATCACTGTGCCTTCTTTTAACAATGATTGGGTCGTGGCCTCTACCACATCTTCTAGCAAGTTGTCGGAGCTATGACGCATTGGGTCATCCTTTTTGCCGGAGTAAGTGCACATTAAACCGGGTCGACGGCTTAATGGAAGTATTCGCCAGGTAACCCAGACTCGTACTAAGTCAATGCCGTCTAGGCCATTTCCCAGAAGAGCTTTGAGTCTTCTAACGGTAGGGGCAAGTGGCAGACGTTCAACAGTAGTTAACTTATCCGGCAGCGGGTGGTTGGACTCAAGGCGCAGTGCGTAGAAGCCGGGCAAAGGGTTCTCCTCAGCCGGAGAAGTAACCTGGCAGTAGAACCACGTCTGGTTCCACTCCTTTGGATGACTAGGTAGTTCAGCATAAGGGAAAAGACAGTCTCTTCGCCATTGAATTGAGATACCACCAAGTTCAAGACTGGGCCCGTTGGCACGTTCATTCTGCCGATTTAAGTAGAACAGTTCTCTGAATAATGGGATATTAGGTTCTTCTCCAAGATACACCTCGCAGAAGACTTGGAAGTTGCAGATATTTGACACAGAATTGGGTCTGATGTCTTGGGGTCTGAGATCAAAGAAATGCAACACATCCCTGAAGAATTTTGAACCGGGCGGAGCAAAGCCCCGGGTCATGTGACTGGTGAATATGATTACTTCCCCTTTTTTGGGTAGAGGTTTCTCCTCCGACGGATTAGGAGCACGATAGGACATGATTTCCTTCTTGGGCAAATGGCCGGATTTCACGAAGTCAGCCAAGATACTCTCTGTGACAGTGGACTTAACCCAGTTGCAGGTCACAGGAGCTTTAGTAGGCTTAGGATCCATGACAACAGTTAGCCTATGGAAAAACAAGAAGATCCGGTTCAATTTTAACCCGGGAGAAAAAACATAAATTATTTAAGGTGGCGTCTTAATGAGGGGCCTAATGATATAAGGATGACTATGCAACAATATTTAAGCCGCTACAAGCATCAAGCGCAATTCAAAAAATTTCAGGTCATGAGGAGCAATTAAGGTTCTGTGTCATTTATTTAAGACCGGACACCTCGACAGTTGTGTTTAAGGGCATTTACCAAAAGAAGTTTTTTCGGGTGATAAAAACAAGTTTCACAGATGACAGTTATTACTCTGGATCAAAATATTGCTCTGAAAAGTAAATTTTCTAGACCTAAAAATAGAGCAGATAAGTTCATACACTTGAAGAGGGTTTCCAAACAAGGGAAATGAAATCTATTTCTATGCAAGATCAACACAGACAAGTACCGCGGCAGTTCTACGTAGTTTCTACGATCTAAACAGGGCGTTGGAGGTAAGAACTAGCAAGGGTTTGTGTCGGGCGGTGATGAACTCCGACGAACTCGGCAAAGTCCCAATGCAGATCTAGAAAGGGAAGGAGAGGAACTCACAGATGCGGATGAGCTGCGGAGGTTCGCCGTTGATCTCTGATCAGAATCAGGTTGATGCAGCGGCCCGAGTCGGTGAAGACGAGGGGTTCGACGGCGGCGGCGGCGGAGCTCGAGAGGAAGCAAGAGGAAGAGGACGACTGAGAGGAGGAGGAGTGAAAGACCTAGGTCGCTCTATTTATAAGGGAAGACTGACCGAGATGGCGCGAAAAACATGGAGACCAAAGCATCATTATCCAGCGGCCCCGACGCCTCGATTTTCGGGATGGTCAGTAAAGGCAAAGATCCATTGGAAGATATGACGGAGTAAAAATAAGTTTTATTGAAGATGACGTCACGAAGACTTAACCCGGATCCAGATGATGACTTCACAACGGGTTAAAACCTTCATGCAAGACAAAGGATTAAGGACAGTTCCATGAGGTATTTTAAGATTGATACGAACAGGTTCAAATCAATCTGGGGCCTAATGTTGGGGATATAACTATTTGAGTAAGCCGCCCAGGAGGGGCCGGGTTACGTAAAGAAGATTTACCAGAGAGAAGGCCCAAGACCAAAGCATGAAGATGGCTGTTCATAGAGGGCTTAAGGCCCACAGGTGACTTAAGGCCCGTTGTAGTAAACCGCCGTAATGGCATGACTTGTATCATAAGGTAGTTTTAACTAGTCACCGAGCCGGACACTGTTATAAGCCGGCCGGGACTCTGTAGGCCACAGGGCGTCAACCCGTGTATATAAGGGGACGACCTGCTGGCAGCTTAGGGCAAGAAACAACTCATCGAGAACCGGGCATATCGTATCTCGCTCCCTGGTCATCGAAACATCAATACCAACACAACTAGACGTGGGTCTTACCTTCACTGTAAGGGGCCGAACTAGTATAAACCCTCTCGTGTCCTTTGTCCCGATTAACCCCTTCAGGCTTCCTAGTTGCGATGGCTCCACAACTAAGTCCTTTCACGAGGACATCTGACGTGACAATTCCACGACAGAATGGAAAGACATTTGTGACGCGGAAATAATGCAATTTCTTATAGAATGTATGTCCAATAATGTTAATAGTGGAGGGAGAAAAAAATGAAAAAAGTAGATCAACGATCCAACGGCCAGAGAGAGAGAGAGAGAGAGAGAGATTACACTTAGTGTTAACAATCCGTCGTACGATGGAGTAAAGAAAAGATTATAGAGTAAGAGGGAGACAGCAAAAAAGGCTTCACTGGGTGGCCAGGCCAGTGAACGCTTTTACATTCAGCAGAGTTATAATTTAGTACGCCTGCTCAATCATGTTCCAGAAAATGTTCGTGTTTTCAAAAAAAATGTTTTCCTATTTTCAAGAAATGTAGGGATTTTAAAAATGTTTGGATTTCTCTAAAAAATATATTCTAAGACAATGTTTCAAAAAGTTTTCAAATCTCGACGCCGCAGTATGTCCTTAAATAGTTTAATGCTTCATAAAATTCACCAACTGTCCTCTCATGTAGTGGCTAGCACATGAGGTTTAGAAGTGCAAGGTCACGAGTTCAGATTCTTTGCGCGATTGTTCCTTTTCGGTATTTTTTTCGTCTCGCCTCGCGCTTACTGGGCCTGGTTAGGTGCAAAATTTTGTCCAAAATCCGTCGAGAGGTCAAATGGTGGATTATGGGGATATACTTAGATATGACCTTAGGTAGTTGTGGGGTTACATGACATGCACCTTCAAGCTAATCTTGTAAGTTATTTTTTCTTGAGAAAATATTTCTAACTAACATGCAACAGCAGTTTAATTACATGCATGCAAGCTGATCTAAGGCCTTGGCCAAGATCTGGCTTCTTTGTAGTATGCAAATCTAGGGATCTGGGCAGGGATTCATGTGGATGTTGCCCCAGTGCGGATATGTGTGGCCAAGTGCCTATGACTAGGAGGCTGGTTTTCAGGTGTTTGTCCTGGGGTTGATTCATTGTCGTTGCTGGTGGCGTGCCGCCGTAGAGTGGCATGAGTGTCGTTGCTGGGTTGTTTTAGCCCACACAAATCACGGCGTTTCAGGTGTTTATGAGTTGCATCATGCCAAATTAGGCGCCGACACTACCACCGTAGTCCTATTGCTACTACGGATCACGGTGGCGACGGGGATACCACAAGGCAGATGTTAATAATCTGTGGGAGAAAAAATCAAAAAGGAAAATGAACAAAATCAGTCATAGGATGGAGTAAAAAACGAAGCAAGGGAGAAAAAAAAAGACTTACTTCAACTGGGTGGCCAGGCCAGTGAACGCTTTTACCTCAGCAGAGCTAATTCAGCTAGCTAGCGTTTAATTAGCTGGTCCAGTCAGTGCGTCGTCTGGTAATGCCTCAACAGAGCTAGCCCAGCTAGCTAGCTTAGCTGGTCCAGTCAATGCTGTCCTCGGCGATTAACCCCGTCGGTAACAGGATTTTTATGCCGCTAAATACGTTTAGAAGCGACCGGTAGTTCCATGAAACTCTGTATGCGACAGCGGTCAAGGGCATTCTGAATTCCCCCATCGACGCAATTGTGACGAAAAACCAAGACCGCATCATCGTCGTAGCAATCTTTAATCTTATTTTTGATAATTAGAAACCTGGCCCAAAAGTGATGGACCGTTTCCTGAGGTTGCTGCCGTACATACATCAGGTCGTATATGTCAGGAGGGCCTGAATTGCTTGGAGAGTATTGATTGTGGTGGGCGGGTGGGCTAAAACTTGAATCCCCGCCCAGAATTGTGTTCGAAGCTTGTAAAATCTCCGATGTCACCGGTTCGGGTTCGGGAAGATCCAAGCGCTCCCCGGACCCTAAGTCCGACCCGGAGTTCGGGGGACGCGGGGTCTCCTCCGAAGGAAGAGTATCCAGTTTAATGGGTTCGGAGATCCGAACATAGTTGGGTTTTAACTTAGGGGAAGAAGTGTTCTTGCCTCGTTCATCGACGATCGCCACCAGGTGAGTGATCGGCGGGAGATTGATTTCCCTCTGGTCAGGTTTAAGCCCGATCCGATCATAATCCGTTGAAAGCCCGAGGGCGGTGATCTGATCCTGGGTAAACATCGTATCCCCATCGTCCCTTGTTACTACCGATTCTTAGACACACAGTTCGGGACCCCCTACCCGAGATCCGCCGGTTTTGACACCAACACCCATGTCCCGTGCCAGCAAACCCGGGATCAGCTAAGAATCGAACCTTGGCTCCGCTGCAAGTACAGGCTACAAGCCATCGCATGCACGTTGAGAAAGACCAACCAACAACACAAATAAAGACCATTCCATTTGGGAAGTCGGTCCCCTAGAGGGGTCATATACATCGTAAAACCCAAGCTACAGAAACCCCGGCTAGGTCGATAAGGAGAGTTTTCAAGGTAAAAAGAAAAAGACTTTGTGATATACAATTACGGAAGAGATAAAATTTATACAAAAAATTGATAGGGCATTGTATTCCGCTCAAACGAAGTTTGTTACAACTTAGTACGCCTACTCGATAATGTTCGAGAAAATGTTCGCATTTTCAAAAAATTATTCGTTTTTCAAAATGTTCAGATTTTTAAAAAATGCACTCCTATTTTTAATAAATGTTGGGATTTTAAAAATATTTGGTATTTTTAAAAAATTATTTTTTTCAAGAAAATGTTTTAGAATGTTTTCTAAAAAGTTATCAAATCTCCCCGCTACAATATGTCGTTAAATAGTTTCACGCTTCACAAAATCCACCAACTGTCCTCTCTTGTAGTGGCTAGCACACGAGGTTTAGAAGCACGAGGTCACATGTTTGATTCTTTTCAAGAATGTTCTTTTTCGGTATGTTTTCGTCTCGCCTCACGCCCACTGGGCCTGGTCAGGTGCAAAAATTTGTCCAAAATTCCCCGAGAGGTCAAATGGGGATTTTGAGGATGTACTTAAAGATGACCGTAGGTAGTTGTCGGGTTACATGACATGCACCTTCAAGCTAATCTTCTAAGTTACTTTTTCTTGAGAAAATACGGCTAACTTACATGCAACATCAGTTTAAGTATATGCGTGCAAGTGGATCTAGGGCCTTGGCCAAGATCTGGCTTCTTTGAACTACGCAGATCTAGGGATCTGGGCAGGGATTCATGTGGTTGTTGCCCCTATGCGGATCTATGTGGCCCGGTGCCTATGTCTGACTAGGAGGTTGGTTTTCAGGTGTTTTTCCTTAGGTTGTTCCATCGCCGGTGACGTGCCACCATATAGTGGCATGGGAGTGTCGGTGCTGAGTTGTTTTAGCCACACAAATCACGCGTCCGAGTTTATGAGCTGCATCATGCCATCTAAGGCGCCCACACCACCAGCGTACACCTCGACTGCAAAGCTTTGACAATCTTCCATTACTGCTAGGCGGACGCCTCTGCGATCGCAGTGGCGGTGGGGATACCACAAGGCAAACGTAATATTCTATGGGTGAAAAAAATTCAAAAACAGGAACATAATCCGTTGTACAATTGGAGTAAAACCGAAGAAAGGCCCAGTGCCTACGTCTGACTGGGAGGCTGATTTTTAGGTGTTTGTCCTCGGGTTGTTTCATCGCCATGCTGGTGACGTGCCGCCGTAGAGTGGCATGAGAGTGTCGTTGCTGGGTTGTTTTAGCCCACAGAAATCACACATCCAAGTTTACGAGTTGCATCATGCCAAATTACGCACCGACACTGCCAAATTTCCCGCAAGTTTTTCCAAAGGTATATAATCCTCCTATTATTGACATCCACAAGCAACACTAATAAATGTTTGTGTTCATCTATCTCAAATAAAGTCCTGATTTTGGATTTTGACATAATAAAAAACTCTAATTGAAATTCAACTTGAAATCCTGGGGCAAATCCTAGAGCCCCCTATGTCCTCATGAAACCGTATGTACCTTTTTGCGCCTTTGCAAAGGCAGATCTCGAGCTCCACATCTTTATCCCTCTCGGCCAGTGGATGCGGCGGGGAGGAGGGGTAAGGATGGCGGTGGAGGTGACTCGGTAGGTGGCTGCTTGCTAGGGAGGTAGGGACTGACAACTGATGGTGACATGCAAGCTCGAGAGAGGGGGAGGGCGGCAGTAGGCCTGGAGGTGGGGAGACCGTCGTTGCACTTATCTTGCATAGATAGAAAGGAATGGTGTACATTTTTTGGGAAAATAATGCGCTTTCCTATCGGGTATTTCCATTCAGACTGCGTACGTCTATACTCGATTGGTAACAAAGAATTTTCAAAAGTCGCTGCACTTACTTACATAGATAGGGAACGGAAAGACATTTGTGACGCGGAAATAATGCGATTTCTTATAGAATATATGTCCAATAATGTTAATAGTCGGGGGAGAAAAAAATGAAGAAAGAAAATTCATCATACAGTGGCGGCGGGGATACCGCAAGACAAATGTTAATAATCTATGGGAGAAAAAAAATCAAAAAGGAAAATGAACAAAATCAAAATGGACAAAAAAAGAATGTATCTAAAACTAAAATAAATCTAGATACATCTCCTTTTATTCATTTTGATGACAAGTATTTCCGGACGGAGGTAGTACTTATCAGACAAGCATGTCATCAATTCGAGTGCTTGTCTTAGAACGGGAACACTTTTGTTCTGTGAAAATAATGTGATTTTCTGATATAATATAGTCGGTTTTACTGAAAAGAAAATTCACTATCTTAGGAAAAAACACTTGTATTCAAAATGTTAAAGACTTAAAAGAAAAATAAAAAAGACTTACTTCAACTGGGTGGCCAGGCCAGTGAACGCTTTTACCTCAGCAGAGCTAATTCAGCTAGCTAGCGTTTAATTAGCTGGTCCAATCAGTGCGTCATCTGGTAATGCCTCAACAGAGCTAGCCCAGCTAGCTAGCTTAGCTGGTCCAGTCAATGCTGTCCTCGGCGATTAACCCCGTCGGTAACAGGATTTTTATGCCGCTAAATACGTTTAGAAGCGACCGGTGTGGTACTAATCAAATTCAAAAACGTGGAACCGAGCGAGCGGTGCCCGTGAGATCGTTCCAGGTCGCGGTCGCTGGGCCCTTTTCTCCTCGGCCCAGTAGGCCAGTTAACTTCAACGACGAAATATCAAGCAGGTGGGCGCAAAACCCTATATGCCGCTGACTGCATCGCACAGGGTTGCACGAGCCAACGACGCAGTGGGCCTGCCCATTTGCGAGCGAAGCCTTTTTTTTTCTTTACAGTATATATACCGGTTTTGGGAACCTTCTAGAAGGTTCCTGAACCGGGTTTTTATTGTTGTTTCCACTACTGGGTCTTTGGGTTTTTGTTTTTTCTTTCTTTCTTTTTTTCGTTTTTGTCTGTTTTTTTGTGTTTTTTTCCATAATTTCAAAGAATTCATAAAAAGTTCAACATTTCAAATTTTGTTCAAAATTTCAAATTTGCTCACTTACCTAAAAATGATCAGAATTTTAATATCTTGTTCACGTTTGTTTGAAAAATGTTCAGAATTTCAATGTTTTGTTCATGTTCTTTCAATTTTGTTCATTTTTTAAAAAAATGTTCACATTTTCCAAAAATGTCTGCGTTTCATTATTTTCCTGAATTTCTAAAATGTCATTTTTTTCATATTTTATCCAAAAATAAAATAAATGTTATTTTGTTAAAAAAAACATTCTCTGTTTTTCAAATTGTTCGTGCTTTCAACAAATGTTCAGTTTTCCAAAAAATGTTCATGTTTTAAAAAGCTGTTTGGTATTTATTTATTTTTTTGAATTTTTTGATTTCTTTTGTATTTTCCAGCAATGTTCAGAATAAAAAATGTGCTCAAAACTGAAAAAATGCTTGCATTTTCAGAAAATGTTTGGCAATTTCTAAGAATGTTTTGTGCTTTGGAATAAATGTTCAGAATTTTTTTAAAATGTTCCTGTTTTCTAACTTTTTGGAAAAACTATTTCTGAATAACATATACATTTTTTGAATAAGTTTGAATTCTAAATTTGTTCGAGTTGTTCAAACAATTGTCAGATTTTCAAACATTACTCGCTTTTCAAAAAAAATCCAGGAAAAGATATAAAAAACCATAAATTGCCTTCCTATATTGTCATGAATGCTTGTTAAGTCCACTTGTTTAGCTAAGTCGTCCTGTTTTTTTTTTTCATTTTTTGACAATCAAATTGTTGCGCTACTGTACAAACGTGATCGCTACACCATGGGCCGGCCCAATCGGGTGTCTGTGTGTGCGTCGGGTCGCTATTTGACGCAACACTACTAGGGAAACTAGGGAAATTCCTATTGGTAGACAGGTAACAGTAGAGAGGGGTTAGCCGGACGCGCTACTAGTACTTAGCAGTAGCGTGGGCCGCCAACATGCGCTGCAGGTATTCTTTAGCTATAGCGTGTTCACGCCAACATGCGCAACTGCTAACCGGGCTCCGCCGTTACCCCAGGGATTTGCTGGAGTCACTAGTAGAAAACATGGCTTTGGTCCAGGCAGGGAATTGGTGCTGGTTTGTCTGGCCCCTTTGGTCCCGGTTCCAGGCACGAACCGGGATCAATGGTCCTCGCTCCTGGCCCACAACCATTGGTCCCAGTTCGTGGCTGGATCCGGGACCAAATGGGGTCCTTTAGTCCTGGTTCCAGCCACGAACCGGGTCCAATGAGATGCCTATATATACCCCTCGCCCGCGAGCAGAGCAGTGGAGTGCTATGTTTTTTTGGCCGGCCGTGGGAGAGCTTTATGGTGCTCTAGCTCACCTGCTCACCTCCTATGCACATGAGGTGTTTCATGAAATGCCCGAGCCACACTTAAGCTTTCTCCTCTCTAAGCTCCTTGTCCAAACTCCATTTTCCTCAAGATTTGTCTAGGTTTGGTGGTCCGTCCTGTCCCGTCCCCGTTCTCACTACCATCGATCGCCCGCGCCGATCTCGTCGTCGGCACCACCTTGGTGAGCCTCTTGATCTTATCTTCTTTCTAAAAGAAAAAAGTACTTACTTGTATGATTTAGACAGATACTTGTGTAATTTTCTTACTTTTATTATTGTTTGTTATTATATAGTGCGATGGTTTTGGTATCTACCTCCGTCGGTCCTCGTCCTGTCTATGATTCAGATGCGGTATATATTGTCTTTTATAACTATTTTTTGGTTCATTTAGTGTTTATGACAATTATGCCGAACAACGTGACATAGATTTTTTATCTAGGAGGTATGTAAACCGGAAATTCCAACCGACCCTATTGTCAAGAGGTTAAATTTAGTTGAAGAAGAAAACAATTACTTGAAGGAAAAATTGAAAAAAAATTGAGGAGGAGAAGATGATGTTGGAGTTGCATGTTGCGGATGTCGTCGATGATCACAAGATCAAGATGGATGCAATGCGCTTGAAGATTAGAAAGATTAGAAAATATGCCATTCTTACTGAGGCTTGGTATTATTATGTCGTTGGATCAATTGTTACCTTAGTTGCGATTATGATCGCATTTGTTGTTGCATTGAAATGTTTTAGATAGTTTCAATGTATGGTTTAATTAGATGCTCTGGAGAGCTATACACTAGTAGTAAAGGGGGCAATGGTCCAGGCCGGGCCAACCCATTAGTCCCGGTTCAATCCAGAACCGGGACCAATGGGGGCATTGGACCCGGTTCGTGAGCCCCGGGGGCCGGCCGGGCCACGTGGGCCATTGGTCCCGGTTCGTCTGGACCTTTTGGTCCCGGTAGGTGAGACGAACCGGGACCAATGGGCCTCGCTCTTGGCCCACCACCATTGGTCCAGGTTCATGCCACCAACCGGGACCAATGGTGGTGCCTATATATACCCCCTCGCGCAAGAGCAGGGCACACTGCTCTGTTTTTTCTGGCCGAGGGGGAGAGGGCTTGGTGGTGCTCTAGCTCACCTCCTATGCACACAAGGTGTTCGATGGAATGCCCGAGCCACACTACTTAAGGTTTCTCCTCTCCAAACTCGACCGCCAAGCTCCATTTTCCTCAATATTTGTCTAGGTTTAGCGGTCCGTCACGCCCCGTCCCCGTCTTCACCGTCGTCGATCACCCGCGCTGATCTCATCGCCGACACCACCGTGGTGAGCCTCCTGTTCTTATCTTCTTTCTGAAAGGAAAAATATTCTTACTTGTATGTTTAGATAGATACTTGTATTATTTTCTTACTTTTATTATTGCATCTTATATAGTGCGATGGTTTTGGTATCCGCCCCCGTCGGCCCTCGTCCTGTCTATGATTCGGATGTGGTATATATTATCTTTTCATAACTATTGGTTCATTTATTGTTTATGACAATTATGCCGACCAACGTGACATAGATTTTATTTATCTAGGAGGTTGTTGAACCGGAAATTCCAACCGACCCTATTGTCGAGAGGTTAAATTTAGTTGAAGAAGAAAACAATTTGTTGAAGAAAAAAATTAGAAAAATTGAGGAGGAGAAGATGATATTGGAGTTGCATGTTGCGGATGTCGTCGATGATCACAAGATCAATATGGATGCAATGCGCTTGAAGATTAAAAAGATTAGAAAATATGCCATTCATACCGAGGCTTGGTATCATTATGCCGTTGGATCAGTTGTTACATTCGTTGCGATTATGAT
>NW_025228566.1:28622-47555 GCF_018294505.1 Triticum aestivum | reverse complement strand
TACTTATGTATTTCGAAATTACATGGGCCTGGCCCAATAATAAGGTGACGCAGCACCTAAAATAGCCTCGGGATGAAATTTATGAAGTGGCATCTTGTATATTTCGTCCAAGGCTTCATGCACCCATTATGGTGGCTTCAAAGTCCTGAAATCATCACTTGTAACTCCGTTCTTGTTCCCCTTGCGCATGCCATCATCTCCATGCTTGTTCTTGCTCCAATGTTCATCCTTCTCCAAGCTAGGCCCTTCATTTGTAAGCAAAACAAATGTATCCAATTTAGGCAGCATCATATTCTCATGAACATTAGAATCATTACCAAGAAACGAAAGTACCTGGTAATTTAGTTGGCGTGCACGAGCTCTAGTAATTGGTCCAGTATGTATAGCAGCAGGGGCTGTGGGTGTAACAATTGTATTGATGTCCTCATCACCCTAACGCACCTCTCCAACAACAACAACAACAACAACAACAACGCCGCTTTCCAAATCAAGTGGGATGAGCACAGCGCGTTCCCATTGACCCTGGGCAAACTTCTGGTGCCGCTGTTGATGCTTCTGCCGCTCTTGCTGCTACTGCAGAGGTGGAGGACCATTACGAGGATGAGGTTGACCAAAATCAGAACTACGTGCAACCACCAGTACCACCACCACCAGGTCGTCCTCATGCATATCATCGCAACGGTAGGGCTGCACCACCACCTGAGGTACATGACCATCTTCCTAAACTAAAATTGAATATTTCACCATTTGAGGGTAGATATGTTCCTGATATATATCTTACTTGGGAGTTAGAAACTGAACAACGATTTACATGTTTACAATATCCTAAGGAGAGACGTGTTCCTGCTGTTGTTTGTGCTTTCACTAGCTTTGCATGTGTTTGGTGGTCTGAACATTGTAGATTATATCCTATTCCAGCTACTTGGGCTGCTTTGAAAAATGCTATGCGTACTCGTTGGGTTCCACCATATTATCAATGTGAATTACTTCAAAAATTGCAGCGTTTAAGACAAGGAAAAAATTCTGTAGAAGAATATTATCAGGAATTACAAACTGGCATGATTAGATGTGGTATTGTTGAGGAGAATGAAGCTATGCTTGCACGTTTTATGGGTGGATTAAATAGAGAGATTCAGACCATTCTAGAGTATAAGGAGTATACTAATATCACTCGTTTATTCCATCTTGCTTGTAAAGCTGAACGTGAAGTGCAGGATCGACAGGCATTGGCGCGAACTAACTTTTCTGTAGGTCGATCTTCATCATGGACACCACGTGCATCCTCTACTTCCACTACACCAGCACCTCCATCAGGTGCCACCTCCAGCCGTGATACAAGAAAGCAGGCACAATCACCACTCTCTGCCAAGAGTACACCTGCCAGACCTGTGCAGAGCTCTTCTTCCATGGCATCTACAGTCCGGAAACCACCCCCGTTTAGGCCCAAATTTTTTTGAAAACGCATTTTTCGAAAAAATTTCTGGCTATCCTATTTTTAGGTGTTTCTGAGTGTTTTGAGACAGGTGCCATTATAGGAAGTTTTTTTTTGACCCGTTTCCAGTTTTCGGGTCCGGGCAGTCGAAAAAACGAAAAAAAAATTTGGTTGAAAAAATTTCGTGCCCATCCTTTCAGTTTGACCTAGGAAGAGTTTTGAGACACTCGCCATTATAGTGATTTTTCGCAAAAAAAAGCAGCACAAAAAAAAGAGCGCAAAAAAAATTCCAGAGTGTGCTTTTTCCTTGTTTACGTGCAGCGCCGTGATTTTGTTAGTGTTCTAGGCTCGCGTTTCTAGCACGGTCTAGCCTAGGACCAGCACAGTACCGTCGTTGAGCGTTTATTCAACTTTGCATCTCTGAATTGATTATTGCTGACCCTTTTTGCTACCATATTATAAGCCTTCCCAGCTCCACATACATCTACGTCGTGCGTTTGACTCTCCCTGGTAATCGCTCTATCCAAGCTTTGAGAGTTTTGACTACAACGGTTGCCGATCACCGCCTGCTGCTGGGTAAGAACTGGTAAGAATTTGAGTTTTGCTTGACGGGTTTGTGATACACCACCACCACTTCTTAGTAGTATGTAGGATCATATTCTTGTGTGTTTCTATTTGCTGCTAACCATGCCAGGATCACAAGCCGATGAGACTGATTGGGAGAACCTGACGAACAAACAGCTACATGATAAATTTCAGCAAATGATGAGTGGACAGGTGCAATATGTGCTAAACAGATTTGACGAGGCCATGGAGAAGATAGATGGCATGGAGAAGATGTTCGAAACAAAGCTTGATAGCAAGTTTAATGAATTGCTCGCGCGTTTACCACCACCACCGCCGGCTGCACCTATCGCACCTCTGCAACACCAACAACAACGCATCCTTCCGAATCAGTATGGACGAGCGAAGCGTGTTCCTATTGAGGATGGCCAAACTTCTGGTGCTGTTGTTCCTGTTATTGATGCTTCTTTGGCTCCTGCTACTGCTGCTGCTGGTACCCAGGAGGATGATGAGTATGCGGGCGATTATGAGGATGAGGTTGATCAAAATCAGAACTACGTGCACCCACCAGCACCACCACCAGCAGGTCGACCTCAGGTATATATTCGTAATGGTAGGCCTGCACCACCACCTCAGGTACGAGATGATGTGCATATTCCTAAACTGAAATTGAATATTCCACCATTTGAGGGTAGATATGTTCCTGATATATATCTTACTTGGGAGTTAGAAACTGAACAACGTTTTACATGTTTACAATATCCCGAGGAGAGACGGGTTGCTGCTGCTATTTGTGCTTTCACTAGTTTTGCATGTGTATGGTGGTCTGAACATTGTAGATTATATCCTATTCCAACTACTTGGGCTGCTTTGAAAACTGCTATGCGTACGCGTTGGGTTCCACCATATTATCAACGTGAATTGCTTCAAAAATTGCAGCGTTTAAGACAAGTGAAAAATTCTGTAGAAGAATATTATCAGGAATTACAAACTGGCATGATTAGATGTGGTATTGTTGAGGAGAATGAAGCTATGCTTGCACGTTTTCTAGGTGGATTAAATAGAGAGATTCAGACCATTCTAGACTATAAGGAGTATACTAATATCACTTGTTTATTCCATCTTGCTTGTAAAGCTGAACATGAAGTGCAGGATCGACAAGCATTGGCGCGATCTAACTTTTCTGCAGGCCGACCTTCATCATGGACACCGCGTGCATCTTCTACTTCAACTGCACCAGCACCTCAATCAGGTGCCTCCTCCAATCGTGATAAAAGAAAACAGGCACAACCACCATTATCTGCCAAGAGCGCACCTGCTGGGCCTGCACAGAGTTCTTCTTCTTCCATGGCATCAACAGGGCACACAAGTGATATTATTTGTCGTCGTTGTAAGGGAGGAGGTCATTATGCGAGAGAATGCAAATCTCCGCGTGTGATGATTGCTACCGCAGATGGTGGATATGATTCCGCTAGTGACTATGATGAGGAGACTTTGGCTCTTATTACACGTGAAGAACATGGTGGAGATGATTCTGATCATGAGACGCAATACATGGCTCCTGAAGACGCTGACAGGTATGAATGTTTAGTTGCTCAACGTGTTTTGAGTGTGCAGGTCACACAAGCTGAGCAAAATCAGAGGCACAATTTGTTCCATACCAAGGGAGTTGTGAAGGAACGTTCTGTGCGCGTCATAATAGACGGAGGGAGCTGCAACAACTTGGCTAGCATGGAGATGGTGGAGAAGCTTTCTCTCACCACAAGACCACATCCACATCCTTACTACATCCAATGGTTCAACAACAGCGGCAAGGTTAAGGTAACACGTACTGTTCGTGTGCATTTTAGTATCTCTACATATGCTGATTATGTTGATTGTGATGTGGTACCTATGCAAGCATGTTCCGTATTACTTGGTAGACCATGGCAATTTGATAAAAACTCTGTACACCTTGGTAGAAACAATCACTATACTCTTGTTCATAAGGATAAAAATATTACTTTGCTTCCTATGACTGATGAGGACATCAATACAATTGTTACACCCACAGCCCCTGCTGCTATACATACTGGACCAATTACTAGAGCTCGTGCACGCCAACTAAATTACCAGGTACTTTCGTTTCTTGGTAATGATTCTAATGTTCATGAGAATATGATGCTGCCTAAATTGGATACATTTGTTTTGCTTACAAATGAAGGGCCTAGCTTGGAGAAGGATGAACATTGGAGCAAGAACAAGCATGGAGATGATGGCATGCGCAAGGGAAACAAGAACGGAGTTACAAGTGATGATTTCAGGACTTTGAAGCCACCATAATGGGTGCATGAAGCCTTGGACGAAATATACAAGACGCCACTTCATAAATTTCGTCCCGAGGCTATTTTAGGTGCTGCGTCACCTTATTATTGGGCCAGGCCCATGTAATTTCGAAATACATAAGTATAGGCTATTTTTAGAGTCCGTATGTGTGGGGAAACAAGAGATTGGGTTGATTTCGGACCCCTCCACCAAGGGCCACGAAATTCCCCCCCTCTTCCTCCATATATACAGCCCTTAGGGCATCATTTAGACTTTGGGTTTTGTTTAGATTAAAAGTTCGCCATAGCTGCAACTTCGCGTACTTCGTTTGTGTTCAACGACCAGACAAAGGCGTCACAGAACCCCACCTTGATCAATAAAGCTTTCATCTTATATTCGCAATATCCAGATTGCAATCTTAGTTTCTTGCTTGTTCTTCGTTTGCTCGCAGGAAACAGACCTTCGTGGTTAGGTTGATCGTGCTCCGGCGTGGTCAATAACCTCTCGGAGTTGGTTTAGCGATTGCTAAGGCGCGACGTCCTCGCACGTTCGTAGTCGGATCGTCAAAGTCGACTTCCACCAAAGCGAAATCCACCATCTCATCGAAAGACGGGACACCTTTGCCTCTATCAGGCTGCACCTGTCGTACCTCTGCAACAACAACAACTACGCCCCCTTCCGAGTCAGTATGGACGAGCACAGCGTGTTCCTATTGAGCTAGGACAAAATTCTGGTGCCGCTGTTACTGCTGTTGGTGCTTCTTTGGCTCCTGCTACTGCTCCTGCTGGTACCCAGGAGGATGATGAGTATGCGGGCGATTATGAGGATGAGGTTGATCAAAATCAGATCTACGAGCAGCCACCAGCACCACCACCAGCAGGTCGACCTCAGGTATATATTCGTAATGGTAGGCCTGCACCACCACCTCAGGTACGAGATGATGTCCATATTCCTAAACTAAAATTGAATATTCCACCATTTGAGGGTAGATATGTTCCTGATATATATCTTACTTGGGAGTTAGAAACTGAACAACGATTTACATGTTTACAATATCCTGAGGAGAGACGAGTTGCTGCTGCCGTTTGTGCTTTCACTAGTTTTGCATGTGTATGGTGGTCTGAACATTGTAGATTATATCCTATTCCAACTACTTGGGCTGCTTTGAAAACTGCTATGCGTACGCGTTGGGTTCCACCATATTATCAACGTGAATTGCTTCAAAAATTGCAGCGTTTAAGACAAGGGAAAAATTCTGTAGAAGAATATTATCAGGAATTACAAACTGGCATGATTAGATGTGGTATTGTTGAGGAGAATGAAGCTATGCTTGCACGTTTTCTGGGTGGATTAAATAGAGAGATTCAGACCATTCTAGACTATAAGGAGTATACTAATATCACTCGTTTATTCCATCTTGCTTCTAAAGCTGAACGTGAAGTGCAGGATCGACAAGCATTGGGGCGAACTAACTTTTCTGCAGGCCGACCTTCATCATGGACACCACGTGCATCTTCTACTTCAACTGCACCAGCACCTCCATCCGGTACCACCTCCAGCCGTGATACAAGAAAACAGGCACAACCACCATTATCTGCCAAGAGCGCACCTGCGGGGCCTGCACAACGTTCTTCTTCTTCCATGGCATCAACAGGGCACACAAGTGATATTATTTGTCGTCGTTGTAAGGGAGGAGGTCATTATGCGAGAGAATGCAAATCTCCGCGTGTGATGATTGCTACCGCGGATGGTGGATATGAGTCCGCTAGTGACTATGATGAGGAGACTTTGGCTCTTATTACACGTGAAGAACATGGTGGAGATGATTCTGATCATGAGACGCAATACATGGCTCCTGAAGACGCTGACAGGTATGAATGTTTAGTTGCTCAACGTGTTTTGAGTGTGCAGGTCACACAAGCTGAGCAAAATCAGAGGCACAATTTGTTCCATACCAAGGGAGTTGTGAAGGAACGTTCTGTGCGCGTCATCATAGACGGAGGGAGCTGCAACAACTTGGCTAGCATGGATATGGTGGAGAAGCTTTCTCTCACCACAAGACCACATCCCCATCCTTACTACATCCAATGGTTCAACAACAGCGGCAAGGTTAAGGTAACACGTACTGTTCGTGTGCATTTTAGTATCTCTACATATGCTGATTATGTTGATTGTGATGTGGTACCTATGCAAGCATGTTCCTTATTACTTGGTAGACCATGGCAATTTGATAAAAATTCTGTACACCATGGTAGAAACAATCACTATACTCTTGTTCATAAGGATAAAAATATTACTTTACTTCCTATGACTCCTGATTCCATTTTGAAAGATGATATTAATAGAGCTAATAAAGCACAACAGGAGAAGAATAAGAGTGAAAATCAGATTGTGGCAAAAGAATTTGAGCAACAAATGAAGCCTAATAATAAACCATCTAGTGTTGCTTCTGAAATTAAATTGAAAAGTGCATGTTTATTTGCCACCAAATCTGATATTGATGAGCTAGATTTCAGCAAATCTGTTTGCTATGCTTTTGTGTGCAAAGAGGCATTATTTTCATTCGAGGACGTGCCTTCCTCTTTGCCTCCTGCTGTCACTAACATTTTGCAGGAGTTCGCTGACGTTTTTCCACAAGACGTGCCACCGGGATTACCGCCTATTCGAGGGATTGAGCATCAGATCGACTTAATTCCCGGTGCTTCACTGCCAAACCGTGCACCATACCGTACCATCCAGAGGAGACGAAGGAGATTATGCGTCAAGTACAAGAGCTTCTCGACAAAGGTTATATACGCGAATCCCTTAGTCCTTGTGCTGTTCCTATTATTCTAGTGCCGAAAAAGGATGGTACATCACGTATGTGTGTTGATTGTAGAGGCATTAATAATATTACTATTCGTTATCGTCATCCTATTCCTAGGCTAGATGATATGCTTGATGAATTGAGTGGCTCTACAGTATTCTCCAAAGTTGATTTGCGTAGTGGCTACCATCAAATTCGTATGAAATTGGGAGATGAATGGAAAACAGCATTTAAAACTAAGTTTGGATTATATGAGTGGTTAGTCATACCTTTTGGGTTAACTAATGCACCTAGTACTTTCATGAGATTAATGAACGAAGTTTTACGTGCTTTCATTGGACGATTTGTGGTAGTTTACTTTGATGACATATTGATTTATAGCAGATCTTTGGAGGAACATTTGGAACATTTACGTGCTGTTTTTATTGCTCTACGTGATGCACGTTTGTTTGGTAACCTTGGGAAGTGCACCTTTTGCACCGACCGAGTATCTTTTCTTGGCTATGTTGTTACTCCACAGGGAATTGAAGTTGATAAAGCCAAGATTGAAGCCATTGAGAGTTGGCCGCAGCCCAAAACGGTCACACAAGTGAGGAGTTTTCTTGGCCTCGCTGGATTCTATAGGCGTTTTGTGAGAGATTTCAGCACCATTGCTGCACCTCTCAATGAGCTTACAAAGAAAGATGTGCCTTTTCTTTGGGGTACCGCACAGGAAGAAGCCTTCACGGTATTGAAAGATAAGTTGACACATGCTCCTTTACTCCAACTTCCTGATTTTAATAAGACTTTTGAGCTTGAATGTGATGCTAGTGGAATTGGATTAGGGGGTGTGTTATTACAAGCTGGCAAACCTGTTGCATACTTTTCTGAAAAATTGAGTGGGCCTAGTCTGAATTATTCTACTTATGATAAAGAATTATATGCTCTTGTTCGGACTTTAGAAACATGGCAACATTATTTATGGCCCAAAGAATTTGTTATACATTCTGATCATGAATCATTGAAACATATTAAAAGTCAAGCTAAACTGAATCGTAGACATGCTAAATGGGTTGAATTCATTGAGACTTTCCCTTATGTCATTAAACACAAGAAGGGAAAAGAAAATGTTATTGCTGATGCTTTGTCTCGTCGCTATACTATGCTTTCACAACTTGACTTCAAAATATTTGGTTTGGAGACCATCAAAGATCAATATGTGCATGATGCTGATTTTAAAGATGTAATGCATAATTGTAAAGAAGGAAGAATGTGGAACAAGTTTGTTGTTAACGATGGATTTGTGTTTCGTGCTAACAAGCTATGCATTCCAGCTAGCTCCGTTCGTCTTTTGTTGTTGCAGGAGGCGCATGGAGGAGGATTAATGGGACACTTTGGCGTGAAGAAGACGGAGGACGTATGATGAGGACATGACTACCTTGGATATGACCAAAAATATTGCATATATGCATATTTGTCAGGTGATTTCTAGTGCAAACTATTCAATAATCTATTTATGTTATACAGAACAAAAATACTTCACACACTTTTGTGTTTTGTCTAATTGCAGGTGTATGGGACATTTGTACAATCCACATATGAAGATAAGGAAGAAAGAGATGTTTATTTGCTGTCCAAAAAGTTCTCTCACGTCACTTTTGGCCCAAGAGAAGATAGAGTCCAAGTCTCTCACGTTCTGGATTCAGATTCGGACTGCACAGACACACCTGACTCAAAACGGACACAAGTTTTTCATACGGACTCCGAATTGGGTGATTCTTTTTTTGTTGGAAACTAGATTTCGTGCACTTTCCAACCCAATTGGAATCACCTTCAAATTCGTCCGGAGCGTTGAGTTGTGGACGAAACAATCTGATGCTGCAGCAGAATCCGAGTCAAACTACAAGTCCAAAGGTGTTACATCACCTCCACTTGGGCCCATCAGCCTTGTACGACCTAGGGTTAGTTTTAGGCTGCCTTGGGACGTCCTCCCACCTCCTTGGCCGCCACCCCTTGCTCCTATATAAGTAGATCCATCTAGTAGCTTTTTCCTTGGGATTTGTTTAGTTAAAAGTTAGCCAACGCAACTTCGTGTACTTCGTTTGTGTCCAACGACCAGACCAAGACCGCTTACGGATCCCCACCATTATCAATACCTCATATATATTTGCAATATTCAGATTGCTTTATCATATTCTTGCTTGTTCTTCGATTGCTTGCAGGAATAGACCTTCGTGGTCAGGCTGACCGTGCTTCCGGCATCGTCAGTAACCTCAGAAGATTGGTTTAGCGATTGCTAAGGCGCAACGTCGTGCACGTTTGTAGTCGGATCGTCAAAGTCGTCTCCACCAAATCGATAGTTATCATCTCATCGAAAGATCGGGACACCCCCGCCTCTATCATCTAGCCTAGGAATAGGATGACGATAACGAATAGTAATATTATTAATGCCTCTACAATCAACACACATACGTGATGTACCATCCTTTTTCGGCACTAGAATAATAGGAACAGCACAAGGACTAAGGGATTCGCGTATATAACCTTTGTCGAGAAGCTCTTGTACTTGACGCATAATCTCCTTCGTCTCCTCTGGATTGGTACGGTATGGTGCACGGTTTGGCAGTGAAGCACCGGGAATTAAGTCAATCTGATGCTCAATCCCTCGAATAGGCGGTAATCCCGGTGGCACGTCTTGTGGAAAAACGTCGGCGAACTCCTGCAAAATGTTAGTGACAGCAGGAGGCAAAGAGGAAGGCACGTCCTCGAATGAAAATAATGCCTCTTTGCACACAAAAGCATAGCAAACAGATTTGCTGAAATCTAGCTCATCAATATCAGATTTGGTGGCAAATAAACATGCACTTTTCAATTTAATTTCAGAAGCAACACTAGATGGTTTATTATTAGGCTTCATTTGTTGCTCAAATTCTTTTGCCACAATCTGATTTTCACTCTTATTCTTCTCCTGTTGTGCTTTATTAGCTCTATTAATATCATCTTTCAAAATGGAATCAGGAGTCATAGGAAGTAAAGTAATATTTTTATCCTTATGAACAAGAGTATAGTGATTGTTTCTACCATGGTGTACAGAATTTTTATCAAATTGCCATGGTCTACCAAGTAATAAGGAACATGCTTGCATAGGTACCACATCACAATCAACATAATCAGCATATGTAGAGATACTAAAATGCACACGAACAGTACGTGTTACCTTAACCTTGCCGCTGTTGTTGAACCATTGGATGTAGTAAGGATGGGGATGTGGTCTTGTGGTGAGAGAAAGCTTCTCCACCATATCCATGCTAGCCAAGTTGTTGCAGCTCCCTCCGTCTATGATGACGCGCACAGAACGTTCCTTCACAACTCCCTTGGTATGGAACAAATTGTGCCTCTGATTTTGCTCAGCTTGTGTGACCTGCACACTCAAAACACGTTGAGCAACTAAACATTCATACCTGTCAGCGTCTTCAGGAGCCATGTATTGCGTCTCATGATCAGAATCATCTCCACCATGTTCTTCACGTGTAATAAGAGCCAAAGTCTCCTCATCATAGTCACTAGCGGACTCATATCCACCATCCGCGGTAGCAATCATCACACGCGGAGATTTGCATTCTCTCGCATAATGACCTCCTCCCTTACAACGACGACAAATAATATCACTTGTGTGCCCTGTTGATGCCATGGAAGAAGAAGAACGTTGTGCAGGCCCCGCAGGTGCGCTCTTGGCAGATAATGGTGGTTTGATAGAGGCAAAGGTGTCCCGTCTTTCGATGAGATGGTGGATTTCGCTTTGGTGGAAGTCGACTTTGACGATCCGACTACGAACGTGCGAGGACGTCGCGCCTTAGCAATCGCTAAACCAACTCCGAGAGGTTATTGACCACGCCGGAGCACGATCAACCTGACCACGAGGGTCTGTTTCCTGCGAGCAAACGAAGAACAAGCAAGAAACTAAGATTGCAATCTGGATATTGCGAATATAAGATGAAAGCTTTATTGATCAAGGTGGGGTTCTGTGACGCCTTTGTCTGGTCGTTGAACACAAACGAAGTACGCGAAGTTGCAGCTATGGCGAACTTTTAATCTAAACAAAACCCAAAGTCTAAACGATGCCCTAAGGGCTGTATATATGGAGGAAGAGGGGGAGAATTTCGTGGCCCTTGGTGGAGGGGTCCGAAATCAACCCTATCTCTTGTTTCCCCACACATAGGGACTCTAAAAATAGCCTATACTTATGTATTTCGAAATTACATGGGCCTGGCCCAATAATAAGGTGACGCAGCACCTAAAATAGCCTCGGGACGAAATTTATGAAGTGGCGTCTTGTATATTTCGTCCAAGGCTTCATGCACCCATTATGGTGGCTTCAAAGTCCTGAAATCATCACTTGTAACTCCGTTCTTGTTTCCCTTGCGCATGCCATCATCTCCATGCTTGTTCTTGCTCCAATGTTCATCCTTCTCCAAGCTATGCCCTTCATTTGTAAGCAAAACAAATGTATCCAATTTAGGCAGCATCATATTCTCATGAACATTAGAATCATTACCAAGAAACGAAAGTACCTGGTAATTTAGTTGGCGTGCACGAGCTCTAGTAATTGGTCCAGTATGTATAGCAGCAGGGGCTGTGGGTGTAACAATTGTATTGATGTCCTCATCATCCTCCCCTTCTTGAAATGAAGTCGTCCTCGACGGAAGTTCATCTTCCTCACCCAAATAAGGCTTCAAATCTGCAATGTTAAAAGTGGGACTAACCCCAAAATCTGCAGGCAGCTCAAGTTTATATGCATTATCATTTATTTTCTCTAACACCTTAAAGGGACCATCAGCACGTGGCATTAACTTTGATTTGCGCAAATCAGGAAATCTATCCTTACGCAAATGTAACCAAACAAGATCTCTAGGTGCAAACACAACATGTTTTCTACCCTTATCTCCAGCAAGTTTATATTTAACATTCATGCGCTCAATGTTTTCCTTAGTTAACTCATGCATTTTTAAAATCAATTCAGCACGTTGTTTAGCATCAAAATTAACCTTCTCCGAAGATGGAAGAGGCAACAAATCAATAGGTGCATGAGGTAGGAAACCATACACAACTTCAAAAGGGCACATCTTAGTAGTAGAATGCAATGAATGATTATAAGCAAATTCAATATGAGGCAAGCATTCCTCCCACATTTTCTTATTATTCTTCAAAACAGCCCTAAGCATAGTAGACAACGTTCTATTGACTACTTCAGTTTGTCCATCAGTTTGGGGGTGACAAGTAGTACTAAAAAGCAGTTTAGTCCCCAACTTAGCCCATAAACATCTCCAAACGTGGCTAAGAAATTTAGTATCACGATCTGAAACAATAGTATTTGGCACACCATGCAAGCGAATAATTTCACGAAAGAACAAATCAGCAACATTAACAGCATCATCGCTTTTATGACATGGTATAAAGTGTGCCATTTTCGAGAATCTATCCACGACAACAAATATGCTATCCCTCCCCTTCTTTGTTCGAGGTAAACCTAAAACAAAGTCCATAGATATATCCTCCCAAGGAACACTAGGTACAGGCAAAGGCATATATAAACCATGAGGATTGAGGCGTGACTTAGCTTTTTGACATGTAGTGCAGCGAGCAATAAAACGCTCAACATCCCGTCTCATCTTTGGCCAAAAGAAATGTGTAGCAAGTACGTCCTCCGTCTTCTTCACGCCAAAGTGTCCCATTAATCCTCCTCCATGCGCCTCCTGCAACAACAAAAGACGAATGGAGCTAGCTGGAATGCATAACTTGTTAGCACGAAACACAAATCCATCGTTAACAACAAACTTGTTCCACATTCTTCCTTCTTTACAATTATGCATTACATCTTTAAAATCAGCATCATGCACATATTGATCTTTGATGGTCTCCAAACCAAATATTTTGAAGTCAAGTTGTGAAAGCATAGTATAGCGACGAGACAAAGCATCAGCAATAACATTTTCTTTTCCCTTCTTGTGTTTAATGACATAAGGGAAAGTCTCAATGAATTCAACCCATTTAGCATGTCTACGATTCAGTTTAGCTTGACTTTTAATATGTTTCAATGATTCATGATCAGAATGTATAACAAATTCTTTGGGCCATAAATAATGTTGTCATGTTTCTAAAGTCCGAACAAGAGCATATAATTCTTTATCATAAGTAGAATAATTCAGACTAGGCCCACTCAATTTTTCAGAAAAGTATGCAACAGGTTTGCCATCTTGTAATAACACACCTCCTAATCCAATTCCACTAGCATCACATTCAAGCTCAAAAGTCTTATTAAAATCAGGAAGTTGGAGTAAAGGAGCATGTGTCAACTTATCTTTCAATACCGTGAAGGCTTCTTCCTGTGCGGTACCCCAAAGAAAAGGCACATCTTTCTTTGTAAGCTCATTGAGAGGTGCAGCAATGGTGCTGAAATCTCTCACAAAACGCCTATAGAATCCAGCGAGGCCAAGAAAACTCCTCACTTGTGTGACCGTTTTGGGCTGCGGCCAACTCTCAATAGCTTCAATCTTGGCCTTATCAACTTCAATTCCCTGTGGAGTAACAACATAGCCAAGAAAAGATACTCGATCGGTGCAAAAGGTGCACTTCCCAAGGTTACCAAACAAACGTGCATCACGTAGAGCAATAAAAACAGTACGTAAATGTTCCAAATGTTCTTCCAAAGATCTGCTATAAATCAATATGTCATCAAAGTAAACTACCACAAATCGTCCAATGAAAGCACGTAAAACTTCGTTCATTAATCTCATGAAAGTACTAGGTGCATTAGTTAACCCAAAAGGCATGACTAACCACTCATATAATCCAAACTTAGTTTTAAATGCTGTTTTCCATTCATCTCCCAATTTCATACGAATTTGATGGTAGCCACTACGCAAATCAACTTTGGAGAATATTGTAGAGCCACTTAATTCATCAAGCATATCATCTAGCCTAGGAATAGGATGACGATAACGAATAGTAATATTATTAATGTCTCTACAATTGATGAGGACATCAATACAATTGTTACACCCACAGCCCCTGCTGCTATACATACTGGACCAATTACTAGAGCTCGTGCACGCCAACTAAATTACCAGGTACTTTCGTTTCTTGGTAATGATTCTAATGTTCATGAGAATATGATGCTGCCTAAATTGGATACATTTGTTTTGCTTACAAATGAAGGGCCTAGCTTGGAGAAGGATGAACATTGGAGCAAGAACAAGCATGGAGATGATGGCATGCGCAAGGGAAACAAGAACGGAGTTACAAGTGATGATTTCAGGACTTTGAAGCCACCATAATGGGTGCATGAAGCCTTGGACGAAATATACAAGACGCCACTTCATAAATTTCGTCCCGAGGCTATTTTAGGTGCTGCGTCACCTTATTATTGGGCCAGGCCCATGTAATTTCGAAATACATAAGTATAGGCTATTTTTAGAGTCCGTATGTGTGGGGAAACAAGAGATAGGGTTGATTTCGGACCCCTCCACCAAGGGCCACGAAATTCCCCCCCTCTTCCTCCATATATACAGCCCTTAGGGCATCGTTTAGACTTGGGGGGTTTTGTTTAGATTAAAAGTTCGCCATAGCTGCAACTTCGCGTACTTCGTTTGTGTTCAACGACCAGACAAAGGCGTCACAGAACCCCACCTTGATCAATAAAGCTTTCATCTTATATTCGCAATATCCAGATTGCAATCTTAGTTTCTTGCTTGTTCTTCGTTTGCTCGCAGGAAACAGACCTTCGTGGTCAGGTTGATCGTGCTCCGGCGTGGTCAATAACCTCTCGGAGTTGGTTTAGCGATTGCTAAGGCGCGACGTCCTCGCACGTTCGTAGTCGGATCGTCAAAGTCGACTTCCACCAAAGCGAAATCCACCATCTCATCGAAAGACGGGACACCTTTGCCTCTATCAATGACTCCTGATTCCATTTTGAAAGATGATGTTAATAGAGCTAATAAAGCAAAACAGGAGAAGAATAAGAGTGAAAATCAGATTGTGGCAAAAGAATTTGAGCAGCAAATTAAGCCTAATAATAAACCAACTAGTGTTGCTTCTGAAATTAAATTGAAAAGTGCATGTTTATTTGCCACCAAATCTGATATTGATGAGCTAGATTTCAGCAAATCCGTTTGCTATGCTTTTGTGTGCAAAGAGGCATTATTTTCATTCGAGGACGTGCCTTCCTATTTGCCTCCTGCTGTCACTAACATTTTGCAGGAGTTCGCTGATGTCTTTCCACAAGACGGGCCACCGGGATTACCGCCTATTCGAGGGATTGAGCATCAGATTGACTTAATTCCCGGTGCTTCACTGCCAAACCGTGCACCATACCGTACCAATCTAGAGGAGACGAAGGAGATTATGTGTCAAGTACAAGAGCTTCTCGACAAAGGTTATATACGCGAATCCCTTAGTCCTAGTGCTGTTCCTATTAATCTAGTGCCGAAAAGGATGGTACATCACGTATGTGTGTTGATTGTAGAGGCATTAATAATATTACTATTCGTTATCATCATCCTATTCCTAGGTTCGATGATATGCTTGATGAATTGAGTGGCTCTACAATATTCTCCAAAGTTGATTTGCGTAGTGGATACCATTAAATTCGTATGAAATTGGGAGATGAATGGAAAACAACATTTAAAACTAAGTTTGGATTATATGAGTGGTTAGTCATGCCTTTCGGGTTAACTAATGCACCTAGTACTTTCATGAGGTTAATGAACGAAGTTTTACGTGCTTTCATTGGACGATTTGTGGTAGTTTACTTTGATGACATATTGATTTATAGCAAATCTTTGGAGGAACATTTGGAACATTTACGTGCTGTTTTTATTGCTCTACGTGATGCACGTTCGTTTGGTAACCTTGGAAAGTGCACCTTTTGCACCGACCGAGTATCTTTTCTTGGCTATGTTGTTACTCCACAGGGAATTGAAGTTGATAAAGCCAAGATTGAAGCTATTGAGAGTTGGCCGCAGCCTAAAACGGTCACACAAGTGAGGAGTTTCCTTGGCCTTGCTGGTTTCTATAGGTGTTTTGTGAGAGATTTCAGCACCATTGCTGCACCTCTCAACGAGCTTACAAAGAAGGATGTGCCTTTTGTTTGGGGTACCGCACAGGAAGAAGCCTTCACGGTATTGAAAGATGAGTTGACACATGCTCCTTTACTCCAACTTACTTATTTTAATAAGACTTCTGAGCTTGAATGTGATGCTAGTGGAATTGGATTAGGAGGTGTGTTATTACAAGATGGCAAACCTGTTGCATACTTTTCTGAAAAATTGAGTGGGCCTAGTCTGAACTATTCTACTAATGATAAATAATTATATGCTCTTGTTCGGACCTTAGAAACATGGTAACATTATTTATGGCCCAAGAAATTTGTTATGCATTCTGATCATGAATCATTGAAACACATTAAAAGTCAAGAAAAACTGAACCGTAGACATGCTAAATGGGTTGAATTCATTGAGACTTTCCCTTATGTCATTAAACACAAGAAGGGTAAAGAAAATGTTATTGCTGATGCATTGTCTCGTCGTTATACTATCCTGTCACAACTTGACTTTAAAATATTTGGTTTGGAGACCATCAAAGATCAATATGTGCATGATGCTGAATTTAAAGATGTATAGCATAATTGTAAGGAAGGGAGAACTTGGAACAAATTTGTTCTTAACGATGGATTTGTGTTTCGTGCTAACAAGCTATGCATTCCAGCTAGCTCCATTCGTCTTTTGTTCTTGCAGGAGGTGCATGGAGGAGGATTAATGGGACACTTTGGCGTCAAGAAGACGGAGGATATACTTGCTACACATTTCTTTTGGCCAAAGATGAGACGGGATGTTGAGCGTTTTGTTGCTCGCTGCACTACATGTCAAAGAGCTAAGTTATGACTCAATCTTCATGGTTTATATATGCCTTTGCCTGTACCTAGTGTTCCTTGGGAGGATATATCTATGGACTTTGTTTTAGGTTTACCTCGAACAAAGAAGGGGAGGGATAGCATATTTGTTGTCGTGGATAGGTTCTCAAAAATGGCACACCTTATACCATGTCATAAAAGCAACGATGTTGTTAATGTTGCTGATTTGTTCTTTCGTGAAATTATTCGCTTGCATGGTGTGCCAAATAGTATTGTTTCAGATCATGATACTAAATTTCTTAGCTACTTTTGGAGATGTTTATGGGCTAAGTTGGGGACTAAACTGCTTTTTAGTACTACTTGTCACCCCCAAACTGATGGACAAACTGAAGTAGTCAATAGAACATTGTCTACTATGCTTAGGGCTGTTTTGAAGAATAACAAGAAAATGTGGAAGAATGCTGGCCTCATATTGAATTTGCTTATAATCGTTCATTGCATTCTACTACTAAGATGTGCCCTTTTGAAATTGTGTATGGTTTGCTACCTCGTGCACCTATTGATTTATTGCCTCTTCCATCTTCGGAGAAGGTTAATTTTGATGCTAAAGAACATGCTGAATTGATTTTAAAAATGCATGAGTTAACTAAGGAAAACATTGAGTGTATGAATGCTAAATATAAACTTGCTGGAGATAAGGGTAGAAAACATGTTGTGTTTGCACCTGGAGATCTTGTTTGGTTACATTTGCCTAAGGATAGGTTTCCTAATTTGCGCAAATCAAAGCTAATGCCACATGCTGATGGTCCTTTTAAGGTGTTAGAGAAAATAAATGATAATGCATATAAACTTGAGCTGCCTGCTAATTTTGGGGTTAGTCCCACTTTTAACATTACAGATTTGAAGCCTTATTTGGGTGAGGACGATGAACTTTCGTCGAGGACGACTTCATTTCAAGAAGGGGAGGATGATGAGGACATCAATACCATTGTTACACACACAGCCCCTGCTGCTATACATACTGGACCAATTACTAGAGCTCGCGCACGCCAATTGAATTATCAGGTACTTTCGTTTCTTGGTAATGATTCTAATGTTCATGAGAATATGATGCTGCCTAAATTGGATACATTTGTTTTGCTTACAAATGAAGGGCCTAGCTTGGACAAGAAAGATGAACCTTGGAGAAAGTTCAAGCATGGAGATGATGGCATGCGCAAGGGGAACAAGAACGGAGTTACAAGTGATGATTCCAGGACTCTGAAGCCACCATAATTGGTGCATGAAGCATGGGACGAAATATACAAGATGCCACTTCATAAATTTCGTCCAGAGGCTATTTTAGGTGCTGCGTTACCTTATTATTGGGCCAGGCCCATGTATTTTCGAAGTACTTAAGTATAGGTTGTTTTTAGAGTCCGTATGTGTGGGGAAACCAGAGTTAGGGTTGGTTTCGGACCCCTCCACCAAGGGCCACGAAATTCCCCCTCTCTCCCCCATATATACAGCCCTTAGGGCATCGTTTAGACTTTGGGTTTTGTTTAGATTAAAAGTTCGCCATAGCTGCAACTTCGTGTACTTCATTTGTGTCCAACGACCAGACCAAGACGTCACATAACCCCACCTTGATCAATAAAGCTTTCATCTTATATTCGTAATATCCAGATTGCAATATCAGTTTCTTGCTTGTTCTTCGTTTGTTCGCAGGAAACAGACCCTCGTGGTTAGGTTGATCGTGCTCCGGCGTGGTCAATAACCCCTCGGAAGTTGGTTTAGCGATTGCTAAGGCGCGACGTCTCGCACGTTCGTAGTCGGATCGTCAAGGTCGACTCCCACAGAAACGATAGCCACCATCTCATCGAAACATCAGGATACCTTTGCCTCTATCAGGCGGGATTCCGGCGAGGCGGCGGCGGGCTCTGGCGGGGCAGCTCGCGGGCG
>NW_025228566.1:1717-28347 GCF_018294505.1 Triticum aestivum | reverse complement strand
CGTGGCGAGCAGGGTCGGCGGCGCGGGCGGCGGGTCGAGCTAGGGTTTGCGAGGGGGTGCGGGGCGGCTGGGATGTCGGTGTCCCGGGGTCGCGACTTAAAGAGGCCGGCCTGAGGTGTCCTGGCCGGGTATGGCCCAGAGTTGGTTACATTTTTTAAACAATCCAACATGCAGAAAAAGAAAAAAAAAGAAATACTAAATAGACTCCAAAAATCCCGAAATATATTTTCCCCGTGCTCTAAAAATATGCCGGACAAGGTGAACATTTATTTGGTCCTATAATGCAATTTTGAAAAACGCATATTTTTCCTAATTCAAATAAAATAGCGATAAAACTGCAAATAAAATTCTTATTTGATTTTAATATTCAATCTCCAATATTTCTTTATTTTGAGGAAGTCATTTTATCCTCTCTTTTTTATTTTTTTATAAAAGAAATATTCGAAGAGAAAATAATTAAAATCAAATGATCCTCTCTTCAAAATTCGAGAAAACTGAAATATGAAAATAACGAAATTCCCAACTCTCTCCGTGGGTCCTTGAGTTGCGTTGAATTTCTAGGATCAAGCTAAAAATGCAATAAAATATGATATGCAATGATGACCTAATGTATAACACTCCAAATTGAAAATTTGGGATGTTACAAACCTACCCCCTTAAGATGAATCTCGCCCTCGAGATTCGGGTTGGCTAGAAAATAAGTGAGGGTGATCCTTCTGTAGGTCTTCCTCTCGTTCCCAGGTGGCTTCATCCTCGATATGGTGGCTCCACTAAACCTTGAAAAACTTAATAACCTTGCTGCGTGTGACTCGGCTGGCAAAATCAAGAATCTTGACTGGTTTCTCCTCATAAGTCAAGTCGATATCCAATTGAATCGCTTCCAGTGGCACTATATCTCTCAGAGGGATATCAGCCATCTCTGCGTGGCACTTCTTCAACTTTGAAACGTGCAACACATCGTGAACTCCTGACAGTCCTTCGGGCAATTCCAACTTGTAAGCAACTTCTCCCATACGTTCCAAAACTTTGTATGGTCCCACAAAACGTGGTGCTAACTTTCCCTTAACTCCAAAGCGCTTCACTCCTCGAAGTGGTGATACACGAAGATACACTCTGTCTCCAACTTCGTAAACTATCTCCTTGCGTTTAGAATCCTCATGGCTCTTCTTCCTGGACTCATCTACTTTGAGTCTATCACGAATCAGCGTAACCTTCTCTTTAGACTCTTTAATCAAATCTGGTCCAAATGACTGACGGTCTCCAACTTCGTCCCACAACAACGGTGTCCTGCACCTCCTTCCGTACAATGATTCGAAAGGGTCCATCTTCAAACTGGCTTGATAGCTGTTGTTCTAAGAGAACTCTACGTAAGGCAAATTGTCGTCCCAACTAGATCCATAATCTAGCGCACAAGCTCTCAACATGTCCTCCAAAATCTCATTGACTCTCTTAGTCTGTCCATCTGTTTGCGGGTGAAAAGCTGTACTGAACTCTAGCCTGGTTCCCAAAGTTTCATGCAACTGATTCCAAAACTTTGAGGTAAACTGGGTTCCTCTATCTGATACAATGGTCCTCGTAACTCCATGCAAACATATGATCCTGGTCATGTATATCTTTGCCAACTTAGCACTGGTGTAAGTGGTCTTCACTGGGATGAAATGAGATACTTTCGTCAAACGATCGACTACAACCCATATCGAGTCATAGCCTGAACGAGTCCTCGGCAATCCCGTGATAAAATCCATACCTAGCTTGTCCCACTTCCATTTGGGTATCGACAATGGTTGTAGCAATCCTGCTGGCTTCTGATGCTCTGCCTTCACTCTCTGACATACATCACAAACTGCTACATACTCCACAATAACCTTCTTCATTCCGGTCCACCAGAAACTATACTTCAAATACAGGTACATTTTAGTATTTCCTGGGTGAATCAAATATGGCGAATCATGGGCCTCCTGCAAAATCAGCTTCCTGATCTCTGGATCATTTGGCACATAAACGCGGTCCTCAAACCATAAGGTATCGTGTTCATCCTCACGAAATCCTTTAGCCTTTCCTCTGCTCATCCTTTCCTTTATCTCGGCAATATCCTTTCCCGTCTTCTGAGCTTCTCTGATCTTATCCATCAAAGTAGACTGAATCTCCAATGCTGCTACATAGCCTCTTGGAAGTATCTCCAAACATAGCTCGCGAAGATCCTCAGCTAACTCCTTGGGTAACTCTCCGGTCATGAGTGTATTGACACGACTCTTGCGGCTCAATGCATCGGCTACTACGTTAGCCTTTCCGAGATGATAAAGCAACTTCATGCCATAATCCTTAATGAGCTCCAACCATCTCCTCTGCTTGAGATTCAACTCCGTCTGCGTGAAGATATACTTCAAACTCTTTTGATCCGTGTATACCTCACAATGGTTTCCAGTGAGAAAATGTCTCCAAGTCTTCAACGCATGCACTACGGCTGCTAACTCCAAATCATGCGTAGCATAATTTAGCTCATGGGGTTTAAGCTGTCGTGAGGCATATGAAACAACCCTTCCTTCCTGCATAAGCATGGCTCCAAGTCCTCGACGAGAAGCGTCGCAATACACTTCATAATCCTTGCGTTGATCTGGCAGAATCAACACTAGTGATGTAACCAAGCATTTCTTCAACTCCTAAAAACTGGCCTCACCTTCCTCAGTCCATTTGAACTTGGTGTCCTTCTTTAACAACTCCGTCATAGGCTTTGCAATCTTCAAGAAATTCTCGATGAACCTCTGGTAGTATCCTGCAAGTCCAAGAAAACTCCAGATCTCTCCAACTAACGTGGGTGCTTCCGAATTTGTCACAGTGATGACCTTGGTAGGGTCTACGGCTATTCCTTCTCCGTATATAACATGTACGAGGAATCCAACTTCCTTCAACCAAAACTCACACTTGCTGAACTTGGCGTATAGCTGATGTTCTCTAAGCTTCCCAAGTACTAATCGCAAATGCTCTTTATGCTCCTCTTCATTCTTCGAGTAGACTAGAATATCATCAATGAACACCGCAACGAACTTATCCAGAAACTCCATAAACACCTTGTTCATCATGTTCATGAAATAGGCAGGTGCGTTAGTCAGGCCAAATGACATAACGGTATACTCATATAGCCCGTACCTCATGGTAAAAGCTGTCTTAGGTATATCCTGCTCTCGAATCATCAGCTGGTGGTACCCTGATCGCAAATCGATCTTGGAAAACACCTTAGCTCCTTGCAGCTGATCAAATAAATCATTGATCATCGGAAGTGGGTACATGTTCTTGACCATTACTTCATTCAATCCATGATAATCAACAACCATCCTCAATGATCCATCCTTCTTCTCCACTAGAAGCACTTGGGATCCCCAAGGTGACGAACTTGGGAGAATATAACCTTTATCTAGTAAATCCTTAATTTGCTTCTTAATTTCCTCCAAATCCTTTGCGGGCATTCTATACGGTCTCTTAGATATTGGCCCTGTGCCTGGCAAAAGCTCAATCAAAAACTCAATGTCACTATCTGGTGGTATGCCTGGCAATTCTTCTAGAAATACATCCGAGGAATCCTTCACCACTGGTACTTCCTCCTGTACAATTCCTAATAAGGAATTTACTTCTGTCCTATTCCGCACATGCCGGGATACATACTTGATCCTTCTTCCTTCTGGGGTGTGAGCAAAATCGCCTTACTGGCGCAATCGATGTTTCCTCCACGCATCGATAGACAATCCATACCCAGAATCACATCCAAACCTTGCGACTCCAAAATTATCAAGTCTGAGGGGAAAACATGCCTACCTATTGTCAATGGCATCCGAAAACATCCTTGGCTTGCCATATACTCTACTCCTGGCAAGCTCACTAACATAGGTGTACTAAGAACTTTGGTGGACAGTTTATACTTATCCACAAATTCCCTTGATATGTATGAATGCGATGCACCAGTATCAAAAAGAACGACTACAGTAAAAGACTTAACCAAAAACTTACCTATTACTGCATCTAGCTGGGCTTCAACCTCCTCCATGTTAACGTGGTTCACTAGTCCCCTGTTGAAAGGGTTGGGCTTCTTTCTAGAACTTCCATTGTTGTTTCCATTCTTAGCTTCAGGACATTCATTGGTGTAATGTCCAGTCTTCTGGCACTTGTAGCAAGTAACATGGCTTAGATCTTTCTTGGCGGGCGTTGCTGGGTTGGAACAGTTCTGTCCATTGCTTCCTCTATTACCATTCCCGTTCTTGGAGCTACTATGGTTGTGTGAACTTCCTCCATTGTGAGTGTGGCCTCCATGGTTATGGACAAGTCCTCCCGAGTTCGGGGTAAAACGGGGTCTCTACTGAGCTCTAGAATTATGCTTCCCTTGTCCATACTTCCTCTTGCGGTTGTCAATCTGCTGCTGCTTCCCTTCAATCATGAGAGCTCTATCTACCAACTCCTGGTAGTTATTGAAATTTGCCACCATCAACTGCATGCTTAGCTCATCATTCAGTCCTTCCAGAAACTTCTCCTGCTTTGTTGCATCTGTAGCGACGTCATCTGGGGCATAACGTGCTAGCTTACTAAAGTCATGCACATACTGGCCAACGGTGTGTCCTCCTTGGCGTAAGTTGTGAAACTCACGCTTCTTCATGGCCATAGCTCCTGCTGGTACATGGGCAGTGCGAAAGGCCTGCTGGAACTGGTCCCATGTAACATTGGCTATAGGAAAAGTGGTTGTGTAATTCTCCCACCATGAGGCTACTGGTCCATCCAATTGGTGCGCGGCAAAACGCACCATCTCAGCATTTGTGCATCCTGCAGTGGTTAACTCCCTTCCAATCCTGCAGAGCCAATCATCTGCTTGGTGCTGCTGGAAAACACCGGCGGCTACAACCTCAGAAAACGGGCTAAGTTGTCAACTGGGGGTGGTGGTGGTGGGTTGTTGTTGTTGCCTTGGTTCTGAACTAACAACTGCATCAAGGCATTCTGCTGCTGGATCAACTGAGTGAGCTCCGGTGGAAAGGTAAATTCGGGGTCACGTCTCGGAGGCATCTGAGGGTTTAGAGGAAAGAGAATAGAATAGAATGAGGTCTAGTGAGAGAACAGTACCCATATGCACATGAGACAAACACAATCATATCACTTCAATCAATTCAAACAAGGGCATACAATCGGTCTAACTATCGTTACAAAGTGCTCGGACTAATCTATATACATGGGGGAATACTACTACTGATATGGTGGTCGACTAGAAAAATTGATCGGTGGAAGACTCCATAATATCCGCTCCAGCTTCATCAACATAGTTTGCATCGCTATCGTCGGGGTCCGAGTCAGTGTCGTCGATGATGATGTAGTTCTCCAGGCAAATAGAATCGTCGTCTTCTCCTCCTGGCACGGGGTCTCCCATGAATACTCCTAGCTTCCTAGTCAGATCATCATTCATCTCCACTAGTATCATCATTTCCTCCTCGTATCCATCGTGTGTAGACTTGAGTTCTTCCTCCAGCTCCATGATCCTGATCATCGCCTTCTTTAGATCTATCATGCCTACGCTCATCTGGTTCTCCTGGCGATGAATGTGCTGGTTTAACTCCTGGATGAAAGCTGCAATGGATCTATCCTTCCTAGTGCTTATCATCTCCCATTGCTCATCTCGCCGCCCACAAATCTGGTAGATAGTATCCTTGAGATCCTTGTGGTAAACATCTCCAATGCGTCCCATGGTGATGTGAGCTGCCATACTCTTTCCTAGACTCCAGGTTGGTGCATCAAAGGAAAACTCTACGGGCCCAGTGACTGGTGTGAATGTCCTTCCTAGAACTTGAACTTGAATCATCCAGCGCTCCTCTTATGGTAAAGTGGCGTTGTAAGTCCCGGTGAAGCTTGGTATTCCGATGTTCAGGTACCTAGTGACTTCCTTCAAGTGGCGTCCAAAAGGTGTGTCTTCATCCGGTTGAGTGAACTTATTCCTTGCATCCGCCATCCTAAAGAGTAGAAAATGGAGAGGAGTCAGAAATGAGAAGAGAGTAGTGATCTAGGGCTTTAGCTTATTGGTTGTGTCCTAAAGCCAGCGTGTGCTCTGATACCATCTTGTAGCGACCAGACCTCAAACAGTCTGACCTCTATGCATCAGTGTCATCCCTGGATCGATAATGCTGACACGCACAGTACTTGAGGATTTGTAACAGAGTAGCAATCACACACTTATTACATAGAATGTCTCAAAAGATAATTATTACAATAAATATGGCTTAAGGCCATCTAATATGATAACAGCGGAAGGCTTGGAAGATAAAGTGAGTCCATCAACTCCAACAGCATCACCGAGTGAAAGACCACGACCTAAGGCACCTTACTCGTCATCTGAAAAGTCTGCAACATGAACATTGCAGCCCAAAAATGGGTCAGCACATGGAATATGCTGGCAATGTAACACAAGAGAATAATGAACAAAACAAGGCAATCCCTACATGCATATTTGGCTGGTGGAGGCTGTATGGTTAATATGTTTTGTGGAAAGCCAATTTTCCCTACAACAAAGGATTAAATTTTATTTAACTATCATGGTGGTTGTTAAACATTGAGAAGGTTCACCCAACTCAATTCCAATTAAGCATCATCATTAAAACCCAATCAATTTATATTAAGTGTGATGAGATCCACATGATAATCCAAGAACTAGATACTCAAGATGTCCATAACCGAGGACACGGCTAACCATGATTAGTTTGTACACTTTGCGAAGGTTTGCGCACTTTTCCCCACAAGACTCGATCTCCTCTGTTGGATATCTCGCACTAAATGGTGTTTGAGAAACGGATGTGATAGAGGCAAAGGTGTCCCGTCTTTCGATGAGATGATGGATATCGCTTTGGTGGAAGTCGACTTTGACGATCCGACTACGAACGTGCGAGGACGTCGCGCCTTAGCAATCACTAAACCAACTCCGAGAGGTTATTGACCACGCCGGAGCACGATCAACCTGACCACGAGGGTCTGTTTCCTGCGAGCAAACGAAGAACAAGCAAGAAACTAAGATTGCAATCTGGATATTGCGAATATAAGATGAAAGCTTTATTGATCAAGGTGGGGTTCTGTGACGCCTTTGTCTGGTCGTTGAACACAAACGAAGTACGCGAAGTTGCAGCTATGGCGAACTTTTAATCTAAACAAAACCCAAAGTCTAAACGAGGCCCTAAGGGCTGTATATATGGAGGAAGAGGGGGGAATTTCGTGGCCCTTGGTGGAGGGGTCCGAAATCAACCCTATCTCTTGTTTCCCCACACATACGGACTCTAAAAATAGCCTATACTTATGTATTTCGAAATTACATGGGCCTGGCCCAATAATAAGGTGACGCAGCACCTAAAATAGCCTCGGGACGAAATTTATGAAGTGGCATCTTGTATATTTCGTCCAAGGCTTCATGCACCCATTATGGTGGCTTCAAAGTCCTGAAATCATCACTTGTAACTCCGTTCTTGTTCCCCTTGCGCATGGCATCATCTCCATGCTTGTTCTTGCTCGAATGTTCATCCTTCTCCAAGCTAGGCCCTTCATTTGTAAGCAAAACAAATGTATCCAATTTAGGCAGCATCATATTCTCATGAACATTAGAATCATTACCAAGAAACGAAAGTACCTGATAATTTAATTGGCGTGCGCGAGCTCTAGTAATTGGTCCCATATATGTAGCAGTAGGGGCTGTGGGTGTAACAATGGTATTGATGTCCTCATCATCCTCCCCTTCTTGAAATGAAGTCGTCCTCGACGGAAACTCATCTTCCTCACCCAAATAAGGCTTCAAATCTGCAATGTTAAAAGTGGGACTAACCCCAAAATCTGCAGGCAGCTCAAGTTTATATGCATTATCATTTATTTTCTCTAACACCTTAAAGGGACCATCAGCACGTGGCATTAGCTTTGATTTGCGCAAATCAGGAAATCTATCCTTACGCAAATGTAACCAAACAAGATCTACAGGTGCAAACACAACATGTTTTCTACCCTTATCTCCAGCAAGTTTATATTTAGCATTCATACGCTCAATGTTTTCCTTAGTTAACTCATGCATTTTTAAAATCAATTCAGCACGTTGTTTAGCATCAAAATTAACCTTCTCCGAAGATGGAAGAGGCAACAAATCAATAGGTGCACGAGGTAGGAAACCATACACATCTTCAAAAGGGCACATCTTAGTAGTAGAATGCAATGAACGATTATAAGCAAATTCAATATGAGGCAAGCATTCCTCCCACATTTTCTTATTATTCTTCAAAACAGCCCTAAGCATAGTAGACAACGTTCTATTGACTACTTCAGTTTGTCCATCAGTTTGGGGGTGACAAGTAGTACTAAAAAGCAGTTTAGTCCCCAACTTAGCCCATAAACATCTCCAAAAGTGGCTAAGAAATTTAGTATCACGATCTGAAACAATAGTATTTGGCACACCATGCAAGCGAATAATTTCACGAAAGAACAAATCAGCAACATTAACAGCATCATCGCTTTTATGACATGGTATAAAGTGTGCCATTTTCGAGAATCTATCCACGACAACAAATATGCTATCCCTCCCCTTCTTTGTTCGAGGTAAACCTAAAACAAAGTCCATAGATATATCCTCCCAAGGAACACTAGGTACAGGCAAAGGCATATATAAACCATGAGGATTGATGATGAGGACATCAATACAATTGTTACACCCACAGCCCCTGCTGCTATACATACTGGACCAATTACTAGAGCTCGTGCACGCCAACTAAATTACCAGGTACTTTCGTTTCTTGGTAATGATTCTAATGTTCATGAGAATATGATGCTGCCTAAATTGGATACATTTGTTTTGCTTACAAATGAAGGGCCTAGCTTGGAGAAGGATGAACATTGGAGCAAGAACAAGCATGGAGATGATGGCATGCGCAAGGGGAACAATAACGGAGTTACAAGTGATGATTTCAGGACTTTGAAGCCACCATAATGGGTGCGTGAAGCCTTGGACGAAATATACAAGATGCCACTTCATAAATTTCGTCCCGAGGCTATTTTGGGTGCTGCGTCACCTTATTATTGGGCCAGGCCCATGTAATTTCGAAATACATAAGTATAGGCTATTTTTAGAGTCCGTATGTGTGGGGAAACAAGAGATAGGGTTGATTTCGGACCCCTCCACCAAGGGCCACGAAATCCCCCCCTCTTCCTCCATATATACAGCCCTTAGGGCATCGTTTAGACTTTGGGTTTTGTTTAGATTAAAAGTTCGCCATAGCTGCAACTTCGCGTACTTCGTTTGTGTTCAACGACCAGACAAAGGCGTCACAGAACCCCACCTTGATCAATAAAGCTTTCATCTTATATTCGCAATATCCAGATTGCAATCTTAGTTTCTTGCTTGTTCTTCGTTTGCTCGCAGGAAACAGACCCTCGTGGTCAGGTTGATCGTGCTCCGGCGTGGTCAATAACCTCTCGGAGTTGGTTTAGCGATTGCTAAGGCGCGACGTCCTCGCACGTTCGTAGTCGGATCGTCAAAGTCGACTTCCACCAAACGATATCCATCATCTCATCGAAAGATCGGGACCCTCGCCTCTATTAGGAGGGGTCCGAAATCAACCCTATCTCTTGTTTCCCCACACATACGGACTCTAAAAATAGCCTATACTTATGTATTTCGAAATTACATGGGCCTGGCCCAATAATAAGGTGACGCAGCACCTAAAATAGCCTCGGGACGAAATTTATGAAGTGGCATCTTGTATATTTCGTCCAAGGCTTCATGCACCCATTATGGTGGCTTCAAAGTCCTGAAATCATCACTTGTAACTCCGTTATTGTTCCCCTTGCGCATGCCATCATCTCCATGCTTGTTCTTGCTCCAATGTTCATCCTTCTCCAAGCTAGGCCCTTCATTTGTAAGCAAAACAAATGTATCCAATTTAGGCAGCATCATATTCTCATGAACATTAGAATCATTACCAAGAAACGAAAGTACCTGGTAATTTAGTTGGCGTGCACGAGCTCTAGTAATTGGTCCAGTATGTATAGCAGCAGGGGCTGTGGGTGTAACAATTGTATTGATGTCCTCATCATCCTCCCCTTTTTGAAATGAAGTCGTCCTCGACGGACGTTCATCTTCCTCACCCAAATAAGGCTTCAAATCTGCAATGTTAAAAGTGGGACTAACCCCAAAATCTGCAGGCAGCTCAAGTTTATATGCATTATCATTTATTTTCTCTAACACCTTAAAGGGACCATCAGCACGTGGCATTAGCTTTGATTTGCGCAAATCAGGAAATCTATCCTTACGCAAATGTAACCAAACAAGATCTCCAGGTGCAAACACAACATGTTTTCTACCCTTATCTCCAGCAAGTTTATATTTAGCATTCATACGCTCAATGTTTTCCTTAGTTAACTCATGCATTTTTAAAATCAATTCAGCACGTTGTTTAGCATCAAAATTAACCTTCTCCGAAGATGGAAGAGGCAACAAATCAATAGGTGCACGAGGTAGGAAACCATACACAACTTCAAAAGGGCACATCTTAGTAGTAGAATGCAATGAACGATTATAAGCAAATTCAATATGAGGCAAGCCTTCCTCCCATATTTTCTTATTATTCTTCAAAACAGCCCTAAGCATAGTAGACAACGTTCTATTGACTACTTCAGTTTGTCCATCAGTTTGGGGGTGACAAGTAGTACTAAAAAGCAGTTTAGTCCCCAACTTAGCCCATAAACATCTCCAAAAGTGGCTAAGAAATTTAGTATCACGATCTGAAACAATAGTATTTGGCACACCATGCAAGCAACATTAACAACATCATCGCTTTTATGACATGGTATAAAGTGTGCCATTTTCGAGAATCTATCCACGACAACAAATATGCTATCCCTCCCCTTCTTTGTTCGAGGTAAACCTAAAACAAAGTCCATAGATATATCCTCCCAAGGAACACTAGGTACAGGCAAAGGCATATATAAACCATGAGGATTGAGTCGTGACTTAGCTTTTTGACATGTAGTGCATCGAGCAATAAAACGCTCAACATCCCGTCTCATCTTTGGCCAAAAGAAATGTGTAGCAAGTACGTCCTCCGTCTTCTTCACGCCAAAGTGTCCCATTAATCCTCCTCCATGCGCCTCCTGCAACAACAAAAGACAAACGGAGCTAGCTGGAATGCATAGCTTGTTAGCACGAAACACAAATCCATCGTTAACGACGAACTTGTTCCACATTCTTCCTTCTTTACAATTCTGCATTACATCTTTAAAATCAGCATCATGCACATATTGATCTTTGATGGTCTCCAAACCAAATATTTTGAAGTCAAGTTGTGAAAGCATAGTATAGCGGCGAGACAATGCATCAGCAATAACATTTTCTTTTCCCTTCTTGTGTTTAATGACATAAGGAAAAGTCTCAATGAATTCAACCCATTTAGCATGTCTACGATTCAGTTTAGCTTGACTTTTAATATGTTTCAACCCATAACAAATTCTTTGGGCCATAAATAATGTTGCCATGTTTCTAAAGTCCGAACAAGAGCATATAATTCTTTATCATAAGTAGAATAATTCAGACTAGGCCCACTCAATTTTTCAGAAAAGTATGCAACAGGTTTGCCATCTTGTAATAACACACCGCCTAATCCAATTCCACTAGCATCACATTCAAGCTCAAAAGTCTTATTAAAATCTGGAAGTTGGAGTAAAGGAGCATGTGTCAACTTATCTTTCAATACCGAGAAGGCTTCTTCCTGTGCGGTACGCCAAAGAAAAGGCACATCTTTCTTTGTAAGCTCATTGAGAGGTGCAGCAATGGTGCTGAAATCTCTCACAAAACGCCTATAGAATCCAGCGAGGCCAAGAAAACTCCTTACTTGTGTGACCGTTTTGGGTTGCGGCCAACTCTCAATAGCTTCAATCTTGGCTTTATCAACTTCAATTCCCTATGGAGTAACAACATAGCCAAGAAAAGATACTCGGTCGGTGCAAAAGGTGCACTTCCCAAGGTTACCAAACAAACGTGCATCACGTAGAGCAATAAAAACAGCACGTAAATGTTCCAAATGTTCTTCCAAAGATCTGCTATAAATCAATATGTCATCAAAGTAAACTACCACAAATCGTCCAATGAAAGCACGTAAAACTTCGTTCATTAATCTCATGAAAGTACTAGGTGCATTAGTTAACCCAAAAGGCATGACTAACCACTCATATAATCCAAACTTAGTTTTGAATACTGTTTTCCATTCATCTCCCAATTTCATACGAATTTGATGGTATCCACTACGCAAATCAACTTTGGAGAATATTGTAGAGCCACTCAATTCATCATCTAGCCTAGGAATAGGATGACGATAACGAATAGTAATGATGAGGACATGACTACCTTGGATATGACCAAAAATATTGCATATATGCATATTTGTCAGGTGATTTCTAGTGCAAACTATTCAATAATCTATTTATGTTATCCAGAACAAAAATACTTCACACACTTTTGTGTTTTGTCTAATTGCAGGTGTATGGGACATTTGTACAATCCACATATAAAGATAAGGAAGAAAGAGATGTTTATTTGCTGTCCAAAAAGTTCTCTCACGTCACTTTTGGCCCAAGAGAAGATAGAGTCCAAGTCTCTCACGTTCTGGATTCAGATTCGGACTGCACAGACATACCTGACTCAAAACGCACACAAGTTTTTCATACGGACTCCGAATTGGGTGATTCTTTTTTTGTTGGAAACTAGATTTCGTGCACTTTCCAACCCAATTGGAATCACCTTCAAATTCGTCCGGGGCGTTGAGTTGTGGACGAAACAATCTGATGCTGCAACAGAATCCGAGTCAAACTACAAGTCCAAAGGTGTTACATCACCTCCACTTGGGCCCATTGGCCTTGTACGACCTAGATTTAGTTTTAGGCTGCCTTGGGACGTCCTCCCACCTTCTTGGCTGCCACCCCTTGCTCCTATATAAGTAGATCCATCTAGTAGCTTTTCCTGGGGATTTGTTTAGTTAAAAGTTAGCCATTGCAACTTCGTGTACTTCGTTTGTGTCCAACGACCAGACCAAGACCGCTTACGGATCCCCACCATTATCAATACCTCATATATATTTGCAATATTCAGATTGCTTTATCATATTCTTGCTCGTTCTTCGATTGCTTGCAGGAATAGACCTTCGTGGTCAGGCTGACCGTGCTTCCGGCATCATCAGTAACCTCAGGAGATTGGTTTAGCGATTGCTAAGGCGCAACGTCGTGCACGTTTGTAGTCGGATCATCAAAGTCATCTCCACCAAATCGATAGTTATCATCTCATCGAAAGATCGGGACACCCTCGCCTCTATCAAGTAATATTATTAATGCCTCTACAATCAACACACATATGTGATGTACCATCCTTTTTCGGCACTAGAATAATAGGAACAGCACAAGGACTAAGGGATTCGCGTATATAACCTTTGTCGAGAAGCTCTTGTACTTGACGCATAATCTCCTTCATCTCCTCTGGATTGGTACGGTATGGTGCACGGTTTGGCAGTGAAGTACCGGGAATTAAGTCAATCTGATGCTCAATCCCTCGAATAGGCGGTAATCCCGATGGCACGTCTTGTGGAAAGACGTCAGCGAACTCCTGCAAAATGTTAGTGACAGCAGGAGGCAAAGAGGAAGGCACGTCCTCGAATGAAAATAATGCCTCTTTGCACACAAAAGCATAGCAAACAGATTTGCTGAAATCTAGCTCATCAATATCAGATTTGGTGGCAAATAAACATGCACTTTTCAATTTAATTTCAGAAGCAACACTAGATGGTTTATTATTAGGCTTCATTTGTTGCTCAAATTCTTTTGCCAAAATCTGATTTTCACTCTTATTCGTCTCCTGTTTTGCTTTATTAGCTCTATTAATATCATCTTTCAAAATGGAATCAGGAGTCATAGGAAGCAAAGTAATATTTTTTATCGTTATGAACAAGAGTATAGTGATTGTTTCTACCATGGTGTACAGAATTTTTATCAAATTGCCATGGTCTACCAAGTAATAAGGAACATGCTTGCATAGGTACCACATCACAATCAACATAATCAGCATATGTAGAGATACTAAAATGCACACGAACAGTACGTGTTACCTTAACCTTGCCGCTGTTGTTGAACCATTGGATGTAGTAAGGATGTGGATGTGGTCTTGCGGTGAGAGAAAGCTTCTCCACCATCTCCATGCTAGCCAAGTTGTTGCAGCTCCCTCCGTCTATGATGACGCGCACAGAACGTTCCTTCACAACTCCCTTGGTATGGAACAAATTGTGCCTCTGATTTTGCTCAGCTTGTGTGATCTGCACACTCAAAACACGTTGAGCAACTAAACATTCATACCTATCAGCGTCTTCAGGAGCCATGTATTGCGTCTCATGATCAGAATCATCTCCACCATGTTCTTCACGTGTAATAAGAGCCAAAGTCTCCTCATCATAGTCACTAGTAGACTCATATCCACCATCCACGGTAGCAATCATCACACGCGGAGATTTGCATTCTCTCGCATAATGACCTCCTCCCTTACAACGACGACAAATAATATTACTTGTGTGCCCTGTTGATGCCATGGAAGAAGAAGAACGCTGTGCAGGCCCCGCAGGTGCGCTCTTGGCAGATAATGGTGGTTGTGCCTGTTTTCTTGTATCACGGCTGGAGGTGGCACCGGATGGAGGTGCTGGTGCAGTTGAAGTAGAAGATGCACGTGGTGTCCATGATGAAGGTCGGCCTGCAGAAAAGTTAGTTCGCCCCAATGCTTGTCGATCCTGCACTTCACGTTCAGCTTTACAAGCAAGATGGAATAAACGAGTGATATTAGTATACTCCTTATAGTCTAGAATGGTCTGAATCTCTCTATTTAATCCACCCAGAAAACGTGCAAGCATAGCTTCATTCTCCTCAACAATACCACATCTAATCATGCCAGTTTGTAATTCCTGATAATATTCTTCTACAGAATTTTTCCCTTGTCTTAAACGCTACAATTTTTGAAGCAATTCACGTTGATAATATGGTGGAACCCAACGCGTACGCATAGCAGTTTTCAAAGCAGCCCAAGTAGTTGGAATAGGATATAATCTACAATGTTCAGACCACCATACACATGCAAAACTAGTGAAAGCACAAACGGCAGCAGCAACTCGTCTCTCCTCAGGATATTGTAAACATGTAAATCGTTGTTCAGTTTCTAACTCCCAAGTAAGATATATATCAGGAACATATCTACCCTCAAATGGTGGAATATTCAATTTCAGTTTAGGAATATGGACATCATCTCGTACCTGAGGTGGTGGTGCAGGCCTACCATTACGAATATATACCTGAGGTCGACCTGCTGGTGGTGGTACAGGTGGCTGCACGTAGTGTTGATTTTGATCAACCTCATCCTCATAATCTCCCACATAATCATCCTCCTCCGCATCAACAGCAGGAGCCACAGAAGTATCAACAGCAGCACCAACAGTTTGGCCAAACGCAAGAGGAACACGGCTTGCTCGGCGGAGGTCTGCTTCGCGACGTGGAGGTAGTCGTTGTTGTTGTTGTTGGAGAGGTGCGTTAGGTGCAGCAGGTGGTGGTGGTGGAAGACGCGCGAGCAATTCATTAAACTTGTTATCGAGCTTTGTTTCGAACGTCTTCTCAAGGCCAGTGATCTTCTCCATGGCCTCTTCAAAATTGTTCAGCACATCTTGCACCTGTTCAGTCATCATTTGCTGAAACTTATCATGAAGCTCCTTGTTCGATAAATTCTCCCAGTCAATCTCGTCGGCTTGTGATCCTGGCATGGTTAGCAGCAATAGAAACACACAAGAATATGATCCTACAGACTACGAACAAGTGGTGGTGGTGGGTGTCACAAATCCGTCAAGCAAAACTCAAATTCTTACCAGTTCTTACCCAGCAACAGGCGGTGATCGGCAACCGTTGTAGTCAAAACTCTCAAAGCTTGGATAGAGCGATTATCAGGGAGAGTCAAACGCACGACGTAGATGTATGTGGAGCTGGGAAGGCTTATAATATGGTAGCAAAAATGATGAGGACATGACTACCTTGGATATGACCAAAAATATTGCATATATGCATATTTGTCAGGTGATTTCTAGTGCAAACTATTCAATAATCTATTTATGTTATCCAGAACAAAAATACTTCACACACTTTTGTGTTTTGTCTAATTGCAGGTGTATGGGACATTTGTACAATCCACATATGAAGATAAGGAAGAAAGAGATGTTTATTTGCTGTCCAAAAAGTTCTCTCACGTCACTTTTGGCCCAAGAGAAGATAGAGTCCAAGTCTCTCACGTTCTGGATTCAGATTCGGACTGCACAGACATACCTGACTCAAAACGCACACAAGTTTTTCATACGGACTCCGAATTGGGTGATTCTTTTTTTGTTGGAAACTAGATTTCGTGCACTTTCCAACCCAATTGGAATCACCTTCAAATTCGTCCGGAGCGTTGAGTTGTGGACGAAACAATCTGATGCTGCAGCATAATCCGAGTCAAACTACAAGTCCAAAGGTGTTACATCACCTCCACTTGGGCCCATTGGCCTTGTACGACCTAGATTTAGTTTTAGGCTGCCTTGGGACGTCCTCCCACCTCCTTGGCCGCCACCCCTTGCTCCTATATAAGTAGATCCATCTAGTAGCTTTTCCTTGGGATTTGTTTAGTTAAAAGTTAGCCAACGCAACTTCGTGTACTTCGTTTGTGTCCAACGACCAGACCAAGACCGCTTTCGGATCCCCACCTTTATCAATACTTCATACATATTTGCAATATTCAGATTGCTTTTATCATATTCTTGCTCGTTCTTCGATTGCTTGCAGGAATAGACCTTCGTGGTCAGGTTGATCGTGCACCGGCGTGGTCAATAACCTCTGGAGATTGGTTTAGCGATTGCTAAGGCGCAATGTCGTGCACGTTTGTAGTCGGATCATCAAAGTCGTCTCCACCAAATCAATAGTTACCATCTCATCGAAAGATCGGGACACCCCCGCCTCTATCACACGTCCTCGAATGAAAATAATGCCTCTTTGCACACAAAAGCATAGCAAACAAATTTGCTGAAATCTAGCTCATCAATATCAGATTTGGTGGCAAATAAACATGCACTTTTCAATTTAATTTCAGAAGCAACACTAGATGGTTTATTATTAGGCTTCATTTGTTGCTCAAATTCTTTTGCCACAATCTGATTTTCACTCTTATTCGTCTCCTGTTTTGCTTTATTAGCTCTATTAATATCATCTTTCAAAATGGAATCAGGAGTCATAGGAAGCAAAGTAATATTTTTATCCTTATGAACAAGAGTATAGTGATTGTTTCTACCATGGTGTACAGAATTTTTATCAAATTGCCATGGTCTACCAAGTAATAAGGAACATGCTTGCATAGGTACCACATCACAATCAACATAATCAGCATATGTAGAGATACTAAAATGCACACGAACAGTACGTGTTACCTTAACCTTGCCGCGGTTGTTGAACCATTGGATGTAGTAAGGATGTGGATGTGGTCTTGTGGTGAGAGAAAGCTTCTCCACCATCTCCATGCTAGCCAAGTTGTTGCAGCTCCCTCCGTCTATTATGACGCGCACAGAACGTTCCTTCACAACTCCCTTGGTATGGAACAAATTGTGCCTCTGATTTTGCTCAGCTTGTGTGACCTGCACACTCAAAACACGTTGAGCAACTAAACATTCATACCTGTCAGCGTCTTCAGGAGCCATGTATTGCGTCTCATGATCAGAATCATCTCCACCATGTTCTTCACGTGTAATAAGAGCCAATGTCTCCTCATCATAGTCACTAGCGGACTCATATCCACCATCCGCGGTAGCAATCATCACACGCGGAGATTTGCATTCCCTCGCATAATGACCTCCTCCCTTACAACGACGACAAATAATATCACTTGTGTGCCCTGTTGATGCCATGGAAGAAGAAGAACGCTGTGCAGGCCCCGCGGGTGCGCTCTTGGCAGATAATGGTGGTTGTGCCTGTTTTCTTGTATCACGGCTGGAGGTGGCACCGGATGGAGGTGCTGGTGCAGTTGAAGTAGAAGATGCACGTGGTGTCCATGATGAAGGTCGGCCTGCAGAAAAGTTAGTTCGCCCCAATGCTTGTCGATCCTGCACTTCACGTTCAGCTTTACAAGCAAGATGGAATAAACGAGTGATATTAGTATACTCCTTATAGTCTAGAATGGTCTGAATCTCTCTATTTAATCCACCCAGAAAACGTGCAAGCATAGCTTCATTCTCCTCAACAATACCACATCTAATCATGCCAGTTTGTAATTCCTGATAATATTCTTCTACAGAATTTTTCCCTTGTCTTAAACGCTACAATTTTTGAAGCAATTCACGTTGATAATATGGTGGAACCCAACGCGTACGCATAGCAGTTTTCAAAGCAGCCCAAGTAGTTGGAATAGGATATAATCTACAATGTTCAGACCACCATACACATGCAAAACTAGTGAAAGCACAAACAGCAGCAGCAACTCGTCTCTCCTCAGGATATTGTAAACATGTAAATCGTTGTTCAGTTTCTAACTCCCAAGTAAGATATATATCAGGAACATATCTACCCTCAAATGGTGGAATATTCAATTTCAGTTTAGGAATATGGACATCATCTCGTACCTGAGGTGGTGGTGCAGGCCTACCATTACGAATATATACCTGAGGTCGACCTGCTGGTGGTGGTACAGGTGGCTGCACGTAGTGCTGATTTTGATCAACCTCACCCTCATAATCTCCCACATAATCATCCTCCTCCGCATCAGCAGCTGATAGAGGCAAAGGTGTCCCGTCTTTCGATGAGATGGTGGATTTCGCTTTGGTGGAAGTCGACTTTGACGATCCGACTACGAACGTGCGAGGACGTCGCGCCTTAGCAATCGCTAAACCAACTCCGAGAGGTTATTGACCACGCCGGAGCACGATCAACCTGACCACGAGGGTCTGTTTCCTGCGAGCAAACGAAGAACAAGCAAGAAACTGAGATTGCAATCTGGATATTGCGAATATAAGATGAAAGCTTTATTGATCAAGGTGGGGTTCTGTGACGCCTTTGTCTGGTCGTTGAACACAAACGAAGTACGCGAAGTTGCAGCTATGGCGAACTTTTAATCTAAACAAAACCCCCTTGCGCATGCCATCATCTCCATGCTTGTTCTTGCTCCAATGTTCATCCTTCTCCAAGATAGGCCCTTCATTTGTAAGCAAAACAAATGTATCCAATTTAGGCAGCATCATATTCTCATGAACATTAAAATCATTACCAAGAAACGAAAGTACCTGGTAATTTAGTTGGCGTGCACGAGCTCTAGTAATTGGTCCAGTATGTATAGCAGCAGGGGCTGTGGGTGTAACAATTGTATTGATGTCCTCATCATCCTCCCCTTCTTGAAATGAAGTCGTCCTCGACGGAAGTTCATCTTCCTCACCCAAATAAGGCTTCAAATCTGCAATGTTAAAAGTGGGACTAACCCCAAAATCTGCAGGCAGCTCAAGTTTATATGCATTATCATTTATTTTCTCTAACACCTTAAAGGGGCCATCAGCACGTGGCATTAACTTTGATTTGCGCAAATCAGGAAATCTATCCTTACGCAAATGTAACCAAACAAGATCTCCAGGTGCAAACACAACATGTTTTCTACCCTTATCTCCAGCAAGTTTATATTTAGCATTCATACGCTCAATGTTTTCCTTAGTTAACTCATGCATTTTTAAAATCAATTCAGCATGTTGTTTAGCATCAAAATTAACCTTCTCCGAAGATGGAAGAGGCAACAAATCAGTAGGTGCACGAGGTAGGAAACCATACACAACTTCAAAAGGGCACATCTTAGTAGTAGAATGCAATGAACGATTATAAGCAAATTCAATATGAGGCAAGCATTCCTCCCACATTTTCTTATTATTCTTCAAAACAGCCCTAAGCATAGTAGACAACGTTCTATTGACTACTTCAGTTTGTCCATCAGTTTGGGGGTGACAAGTAGTACTAAAAAGCAGTTTAGTCCCCAACTTAGCCCATAAACATCTCCAAAAGTGGCTAAGAAATTTAGTATCACGATCTGAAACAATAGTATTTGGCACACCATGCAAGCGAATAATTTCACGAAAGAACAAATCAGCAACATTAACAGCATCATCGCTTTTATGACATGGTATAAAGTGTGCCATTTTCGAGAATCTATCCACGACAACAAATATGCTATCCCTCCCCTTCTTTGTTCGAGGTAAACCTAAAACAAAGTCCATAGATATATCCTCCCAAGGAACACTAGGTACAGGCAAAGGCATATATAAACCATGAGGATTGAGTCGTGACTTAGCTTTTTGACATGTAGTGCATCGAGCAATAAAACGCTCAACATCCCGTCTCATCTTTGGCCAAAAGAAATGTGTAGCAAGTACGTTGATGAGGACATCAATACAATTGTTACACCCACAGCCCCTGCTGCTATACATACTGGACCAATTACTAGAGCTCGTGCACGCCAACTAAATTACCAGGTACTTTCGTTTCTTGGTAATGATTTTAATGTTCATGAGAATATGACGCTGCCTAAATTGGATACATTTGTTTTGCTTACAAATGAAGGGCCTAGCTTGGAGAAGGATGAACATTGGAGCAAGAACAAGCATGGAGATGATGGCATGCTCAAGGAGAACAAGAACGGAGTTACAAGTGATGATTTCAGGACTTTGAAGCCACCATAATGGGTGCATGAAGCCTTGGACGAAATATACAAGATGCCACTTTATAAATTTCGTCCCGAGGCTATTTTAGGTGCTGCGTCACCTTATTATTGGGCCAGGCCCATGTAATTTCGAAATACATAATTATAGGCTATTTTTAGAGTCCGTATGTGTGGGGAAACAAGAGATAGGGTTGATTTCGGACCCCTCCACCAAGGGCCACGAAATTCCCCCCCTCTTCCTCCATATATACAGCCCTTAGGGCATCGTTTAGACTTTGGGTTTTGTTTAGATTAAAAGTTCGCCATAGCTGCAACTTCGCGTACTTCGTTTGTGTTCAACGACCAGACAAAGGCGTCACAGAACCCCACCTTGATCAATAAAGCTTTCATCTTATATTCGCAATATCCAGATTGCAATCTCAGTTTCTTGCTTGTTCTTCGTTTGCTCGCAGGAAACAGACCCTCGTGGTCAGGTTGATCGTGCTCCGGCGTGGTCAATAACCTCTCGGAGTTGGTTTAGCGATTGCTAAGGCGCGACGTCCTCGCACGTTCGTAGTCGGATCGTCAAAGTCGACTTCCACCAAAGCGATATCCATCATCTCATCGAAAGACGGGACACCCTCGCCTCTATCACTTTCTACACATTTCTTTTCGCCAAAGATGAGACGGGATGTTGAGCGTTTTATTGCTCGCTGCACTACATGTCAAAAAGCTAAGTCACGACTCAATCCTCATGGTTTATGTATGCCTTTGCCTGTACCTAGTGTTCCTTGGGAGGATATATCTATGGACTTTGTTTTAGGTTTACCTCGAACAAAGAAGGGGAGGGATAGCATATTTGTTGTCGTGGATAGATTCTCGAAAATGGCGCACTTTATACCATGTCATAAAAGCGATGATGCTGTTAATGTTGCTGATTTGTTCTTTCGTGAAATTATTCGCTTGCATGGTGTGCCAAATACTATTGTTTCAGATCGTGATACTAAATTTCTTAGCCACTTTTGGAGATGTTTATGGGCTAAGTTGGGGACTAAACTGCTTTTTAGTACTACTTGTCACCCCCAAACTGATGGACAAACTGAAGTAGTCAATAGAACGTTGTCTACTATGCTTAGGGCTGTTTTGAAGAATAATAAGAAAATGTGGGAGGAATGCTTGCCTCATATTGAATTTGCTTATAATCGTTCATTGCATTCTACTACTAAGAGGTGCCCTTTTGAAGTTGTGTATGGTTTCCTACCTCGTGCACCTATTGATTTGTTGCCTCTTCCATCTTCGGAGAAGGTTAATTTTGATGCTAAACAACGTGCTGAATTGATTTTAAAAATGCATGAGTTAACTAAGGAAAACATTGAGCGCATGAATGCTAAATATAAACTTGCTGGAGATAAGGGTAGAAAACATGTTGTGTTTGCACCTGGAGATCTTGTTTGGTTACATTTGCGAAAGGATAGATTTCCTGATTTGCGCAAATCAAAGTTAATGCCACGTGCTGATGGTCCCTTTAAGGTGTTAGAGAAAATAAATGATAATGCATATAAATTTGAGCTGCCTGCAAATTTTGGGGTTAGTCCCACTTTTAACATTGCAGATTTGAAGCCTTATTTGGGTGAGGAAGATGAACTTCCGTCGAGGACGACTTCATTTCAAGAAGGGGAGGATGATGAGGACATCAATACAATTGTTACACCCACAGCCCCTGCTGCTATACATACTGGACCAATTACTAGAGCTCGTGCACGCCAACTAAATTACCAGGTACTTTCGTTTCTTGGTAATGATTCTAATGTTCATGAGAATATGATGCTGCCTAAATTGGATACATTTGTTTTGCTTACAAATGAAGGGCCTAGCTTGGAGAAGGATGAACATTGGAGCAAGAACAAGCATGGAGATGATGGCATGCGCAAGGGAAACAAGAACGGAGTTACAAGTGATGATTTCAGGACTTTGAAGCCACCATAATGGGTGCATGAAGCCTTGGACGAAATATACAAGACGCCACTTCATAAATTTCGTCCCGAGGCTATTTTAGGTGCTGCGTCACCTTATTATTGGGCCAGGCCCATGTAATTTCGAAATACATAAGTATAGGCTATTTTTAGAGTCCGTATGTGTGGGGAAACAAGAGATAGGGTTGATTTCGGACTCCTCCACCAAGGGCCACGAAATTCCCCCCTCTTCCTCCATATATACAGCCCTTAGGGCATCGTTTAGACTTTGGGTTTTGTTTAGATTAAAAGTTCACCATAGCTGCAACTTCGCGTACTTCGTTTGTGTTCAACGACCAGACAAAGGCGTCACAGAACCCCACCTTGATCAATAAAGCTTTCATCTTATATTCGCAATATCCAGATTGCAATCTTAGTTTCTTGCTTGTTCTTCGTTTGCTCGCAGGAAACAGACCCTCGTGGTCAGGTTGATCGTGCTCCGGCGTGGTCAATAACCTCTCGGAGTTGGTTTAGCGATTGCTAAGGCGCGACGTCCTCGCACGTTCGTAGTCGGATCGTGAAAGTCGACTTCCACCAAAGCGATATCCATCATCTCATCGAAAGACGGGACACCTTTGCCTCTATCACGGTCGGTGCAAAAGGTGCACTTCCCAAGGTTACCAAACAAACGTGCATCACGTAGAGCAATAAAAACAGCACGTAAATGTTCCAAATGTTCTTCCAAAGATCTGCTATAAATCAATATGTCATCAAAGTAAACTACCACAAATCGTCCAATGAAAGCACGTAAAACTTCGTTCATTAATCTCATGAAAGTACTAGGTGCATTAGTTAACCCAAAAGGCATGACTAACCACTCATATAATCCAAACTTAGTTTTAAATGCTGTTTTCCATTCATCTCCCAATTTCATACGAATTTGATGGTAGCCACTACGCAAATCAACTTTGGAGAATATTGTAGAACCACTCAATTCATCAAGCATATCATCTAGCCTAGGAATAGGATGACGATAATGAATAGTAATATTATTAATGCCTCTACAATCAACACACATACGTGATGTACCATCCTTTTTCGGCACTAGAATAATAGGAACAGCACAAGGACTAAGGGATTCGCGTATATAACCTTTGTCGAGAAGCTCTTGTACTTGACGCATAATCTCCTTCGTCTCCTCTGGATTGGTACGGTATGGTGCACGGTTTGGCAGTGAAGCACCGGGAATTAAGTCAATCTGATGCTCAATCCCTCGAATAGGCGGTAATCCCGGTGGCACGTCTTGTGGAAAGACGTCAGCGAACTCCTGCAAAATGTTAGTGACAGCAGGAGGCAAAGAGGAAGGCACGTCCTCGAATGAAAATAATGCCTCTTTGCACACAAAAGCATAGCAAACGGATTTGCTGAAATCTAGCTCATCAATATCAGATTTGGTGGCAAATAAACATGCACTTTTCAATTTAATTTCAGAAGCAACACTAGATGGTTTATTATTAGGCTTCATTTGTTGCTCAAATTCTTTTGCCACAATCTGATTTTCACTCTTATTCGTCTCCTGTTTTGCTTTATTAGCTCTATTAATATCATCTTTCAAAATGGAATCAGGAGTCATAGGAAGCAAAGTAATATTTTTATCCTTATGAACAAGAGTATAGTGATTGTTTCTACCATGGTGTACAGAATTTTTATCAAATTGCCATGGTCTACCAAGTAATAAGGAACATGCTTGCATAGGTACCACATCACAATCAACATAATCAGCATATGTAGAGATACTAAAATGCACACGAACAGTACGTGTTACCTTAACCTTGCCGCGGTTGTTGAACCATTGGATGTAGTAAGGATGTGGATGTGGTCTTGTGGTGAGAGAAAGCTTCTCCACCATCTCCATGCTAGCCAAGTTGTTGCAGCTCCCTCCGTCTATTATGACGCGCACAGAACGTTCCTTCACAACTCCCTTGGTATGGAACAAATTGTGCCTCTGATTTTGCTCAGCTTGTGTGACCTGCACACTCAAAACACGTTGAGCAACTAAACATTCATACCTGTCAGCGTCTTCAGGAGCCATGTATTGCGTCTCATGATCAGAATCATCTCCACCATGTTCTTCACGTGTAATAAGAGCCAATGTCTCCTCATCATAGTCACTAGCGGACTCATATCCACCATCCGCGGTAGCAATCATCACACGCGGAGATTTGCATTCCCTCGCATAATGACCTCCTCCCTTACAACGACGACAAATAATATCACTTGTGTGCCCTGTTGATGCCATGGAAGAAGAAGAACGCTGTGCAGGCCCCACAGGTGCGCTCTTGGCAGATAATGGTGGTTGTGCCTGTTTTCTTGTATCACGGCTGGAGGTGGCACCGGATGGAGGTGCTGGCGCAGTTGAAGTAGAAGATGCACGTGGTGTCCATGATGAAGGTCGGCCTGCAGAAAAGTTAGTTCGCGCCAATGCTTGTCGATCCTGCACTTCACGTTCAGCTTTACAAGCAGGATGGAATAAACGAGTGATATTAGTATACTCCTTATAGTCTAGAATGGTCTGAATCTCTCTATTTAATCCACCCAGAAAACGTGCAAGCATAGCTTCATTCTCCTCAACAATACCACATCGAATCATGCCAGTTTGTAATTCCTGATAATATTCTTCTACAGAATTTTTTCCTTGTCTTAAACGCTGCAATTTTTGAAGCAATTCACGTTGATAATATGGTGGAACCCAACGCGTACGCATAGCAGTTTTCAAAGCAGCCCAAGTAGTTGGAATAGGATATAATCTACAATGTTCAGACCACCATACACATGCAAAACTAGTGAAAGCACAAACGGCAGCAGCAACTCGTCTCTCCTCAGGATATTGTAAACATGTAAATCGTTGTTCAGTTTCTAACTCCCAAGTAAGATATATATCAGGAACATATCTACCCTCAAATGGTGGAATATTCAATTTCAGTTTAGGAATATGGACATCATCTCGTACCTGAGGTGGTGGTGCAGGCCTACCATTACGAATATATACCTGAGGTCGACCTGTTGGTGGTGGTACAGGTGGCTGCACGTAGTGTTGATTTTGATCAACCTCATCCTCATAATCTCCCACATAATCATCCTCCTCCGCATCAGCAGCAGGAGCCACAGAAGTATCAACAGCAGCACCAACAGTTTGGCCAACGCAAGAGGAACACGGCTTGCTCGGCGGAGGTCTGCTTCGCGACGTGGAGGTAGTCGTTGTTGTTGTTGTTGGAGAGGTGCGTTAGGTGCAGCGGGTGGTGGTGGTGGAAGACGCGCGAGCAATTCATTAAACTTGTTATCGAGCTTTGTTTCGAACGTCTTCTCAAGGCCAGTGATCTTCTCCATGGCCTCTTCAAAATTGTTCAGCACATCTTGCACCTGTTCAGTCATCATTTGCTGAAACTTATCATGAAGCTCCTTGTTCGATAAATTCTCCCAGTCAATCTCGTCGGCTTGTGATCCTGGCATGGTTAGCAGCAATAGAAACACACAAGAATATGATCCTACAGACTACGAACAAGTGGTGGTGGTGGGTGTCACAAATCCGTCAAGCAAATCTCAAATTCTTACCAGTTCTTACCCAGCAGCAGGCGGTGATCGGCAACCGTTGTAGTCGAAAACTCTCAAAGCTTGGATAGAGCGATTACCAGGGAGAGTCAAACGGATGACGTAGATGTATGTGGAGCTGGGAAGGCTTATAATATGGTAGCAAAAAGGGTCAGCAATAATCAATTCAGAGATGCAAAGTTGAATAAACGCTCAACGACGGTACTGTGCTGGTCCTAGGCTAGACTGTGCTAGAGACGCGAGCCTAGAACACTAACAAAATCACGGCGCGGCACGTAAACAAGGGAAAAGCACACTCTGAATTTTTTTTTCGCTCTTTTTTCTTTTTT